>NW_007726855.1:456400-468814 GCF_000696425.1 Galeopterus variegatus
AAATTTTCTCCCACTCTGTAGGTTGTTATTTCGCTCTGCTGATTGTTTGCTTTGCTGTGCAGAAGGTTTTTAGTTTGATATAGTCCCATTTGTTTATTTTTTATTTTACTGCTTTCAGGCTCATGTTCATAAAGTCTCTGCCCAGACCTAGTTGCTGAAGTGTTTCACCTATATTTTCCCTTAGTAATTTTACAGTTTCAGGTTTTATACTTAAGTCTTTAATCCATTTTGAGTTGATTTTAGTGTATGGTAGAGATGCATATCTAGTTTCATTCTTCTGCATATGGATATCCAGTTTTCCCAGCACCACTTGTTGAAGAGGCAGTCTTTTCCCCAATGTAGATTTTTGTTGCCTTTGTCCAATATCAGATGGCTGTAAGCCCAAAATAATGCCGTGTTATAACATGCAGTTAAAAATATTATAGAAACATACAATATAAAAAAATCCAAAGGTCCCTTCTTCCTATACCCCTAGACAGTGGGAGTGAATCACTATTTACATATTCTGTTGTCTTAATCATTAACAGGAAGATCACATTCAGGAGAAATATAGAAATAATCTGGAAAATCAAGAGCTCGATTATTTTATAAATAAGAACAAGAGCGACTATGTTCCTCACGATGAATAATTTAAGTAAATGTCACATTGAACTAGTTTCAAATAACATGTAACACCTTTCTTGAGTTAATGACTGTAGAATTAGGATAGCTTTGTCTAATCGCTGTCATCTTTTAAAAGCTCACTGTTTTCAGTTCAATAAAAATCTTTAACATAGCATCATCATTTTCGAAACCTAGAATCAAGCTCTTTAATACTCTTGGATGGAATTTTCTACCAATTTATAAGTGAACCATTACACTTAGAAGTTCACTGCTTTCTTCTGGGAGATATTACATATCAATTCATTTTATCGATTTGTTCATCTCAGTGTTCCCAAAAGTCATTAGAACTATAACATTTTGAAGTACAGAAGAAATAATATGTATTATTCAGTCTAATTTTTTAATTTTATTTTTTATTTTACAGATAAGAAAACTAGGTTCTAGAGAGACAATAACTTGACCAAACAAATAGCAATTAATAGCAATATTTGGTCTAGAAGCCTAGATTCCTCACACCCAGTTTCAGTGCTGCTTCCCGAACAAAAGTTGAGTTTTTCTCACAAGATCATGTTTAATTGGGAGATTGACTTAAATACAGCTGGATACCTCCTTGAGCTTTTCTTTTTGAGACTATCCTAATTACTATTGCTGCATAACAAATTACTCCACAGCGTAGTGGCATAAGATACCAACCATTCTTTTTGCTTATGATTTTGCAGGTCAAGAATTTGGGAAGGGCTTGTCTGAGAAGATGGCTCTAGGAGTATCTCGTGCAACTTCAGTCAGATATAGATTAGGGCTGCCGTCCTAAGAAGGTTCTACCTTTACATCCAAGAGGCCTCACTCCCATGGTCATCAGTTGGTGCTGGGTATCTACGAGGGCATTTCAAAAAGTTCATGGAAAAATAGAATTAGAAGATAATGTTAATCTTTTCATGGGCTTCTTGAAGTTCCCTCATCTGCTGGAAGCTCAGCTGGAGATGATGGCTGGAGTGACCACCCATGGCTTTTGTAGCATGGCAGCATCAGGTTTCTCTCCCCTGGTGGCTGGCTTCTCCTACAGCTAGTGTCCTGAGAAAAGGATCGTCCCAAGTGAAACTTCAAGACCTTTTCAGACGTAGTCTCAGATGTTACACAGCATCATTTCTGTTATGTTCTACTTTTTACAAGAGAATTATTAAGTCTGGTTTAGATACAAGAAAGGAGAGGGAACCCATCTGTCAGTGAAAAAAACTTTCAAATAACATGTAGACATGTTTTAAAACTGACATATGATCATAGAGGAAGAAATCTCAGGCAAGCTGAGTGATAGAATATAAAGATAGGGGCCAAGCCCGTGGCGCACTCGGGAGAGCGCAGCACTGGGAGTGCAGCAGCGCTCCCGCCGCGGGTTCGGATCCTATATAGGGATGGCCGGTGCGCTCACAGCGCTCACTGGCTGAGTGTGGTGCGGCCGGTCTCAAAAAAAGGACAAAAAAAAAAGAATATAAAGATAGAAGAATTAATCAGTCACCTATACCCATTAAAGAAATCTTAGAAAATAGAACCCCTGTCTTTGTTTCTCACCTGAACACCCTATAGTAGAAAAATGTAATTAAGAATGATCAGCCTTAGGTTTGCCCATTTTCAAAGACAATGGAATTGACATTCAAAATAAAGTTCCAAGAAGGAGATGGCCTAGAAAGCAAAATAATGATCTTCAAAGTCAGGAGCTTGAGTTGCAAATCAAGTGTTTAATACCTGAGTTAATGAAGGACTAAAGAGACCTTTTATTTCCCTCAATAAACCTGTTGAATTAAATTATACTGAACTTCTTGGAGAGCTGTGACTCTGCCTTTTTAACTTGATTAGTATGGCATCCCATAGAGCTCAACGCAGAGGTTAGTGCTTAACAAATTTCAGATGATAGATGATGACTTAATTGGAAAAGAGTATTCCATAAATGTCTTATGGATATAAAAATGCCTCGGAGACTGTGTTATAGACTGTTCTGTGGTTCCAAGATTCAAGGTGAATAAGATAATATTTTAATATATTAATATTTTAATTTTAATTATTAAAATTATTAAAATTTAATTATTTAATTTTAATAATATTAATAATTTTAATATTTTAATATTTTAAATATTTTCTGTGATTTCAGAAAATAAGAAATGGGAACAATTTCCAATGGCAGTGATAAGGGCCATAAATACATCTTAGCATTAAAAAAAAAAATATAAAAAATATATATATATATATATATAAAAGAGATGCATGAAGATTGAGAGAAGCAACCAGATATTTATTAGAGAATCAATTGGGATGTTAAATTAAAATCCTTTCCATCTCTGATTTCTTAATCTTCCCCAAGGGGGAATGATCTTTAGAAGTAGGTTGGAAAATATAATGGTCATGGTCCAACATAAGAACATACCATGAAGAGAGGACCTGTTCGTAGAAGTCATAAAACTATTTTTCCTCTTGAAAATTTCACCCTTGCCAATACAGATGTAAGATGTCCAGAAACCAAAAGATTGATTTAAATCACTCTGAAAATAAATTATTTAAATTAGGGTTTGAGGGTGACATGGCTCACATCCCAAAACTTAAGCTATTGAAAATCAGTGACTACTTATTCCTGGTAATTCTGTGAGTAGGTTCTTCTGGTGGTCTCGGGGGGGTTCACTAACAGGGCTGCGTTCTGGACTGGGCTAGAAGGCCAAGGTGGCCTCGTCACATGGCTGGTATGTTGCTGCTGCCTCTGGGATGGATTTCTTGTTTCTCCTATAATTAACCTCAGCAGTAGACAGAAAAATTGTCCTCAGAAGATGTCCATGTTCTAATCCTTGAAACTTGTGAATATGAATGTTACTTTACATGACAAATGAAACTTTGCAGATGTGATTAAATAAAGGATTTGGCAAGGGGAGTGTATCCCAGATTATCCAGGTGGCTCAATCTAATCACAAAGGTCGTTTATAAGAAGGCATCAGAAGAGTCTGAGTCAGAGATGTGAAGATGGAAAGCAGTGGTGAGAGTGATGTGAGGAAGGGACCACTCGCCAAGGAATACCAGTGGCCTCTAGAAGCTGGAAAAGGCATGGTAACAGATTCTGCCCTAGAGCTTCCAGAAGGAATGCAGACTTGCTTACCCATTTTAGATTTCTGACCTTGAGAAGTATAAGGTAACAGTTTTGTGTTGTTTTAAGTCACTAAGTGTATTAGTCCATTTTGTGTTGCTATCTCAGAAATACCTGAGACCGGGTAATTTATAAAGAACAGAGGTTTATTTGGCTTACGATTCTGGGACAGCTGCATCTGGCACAGGCCTCAGGCTGCTTCTACTCATGGTGGAAAATGACAGGCAGCTGGCAGGTGCAAGCAGATCACATGGAGAGAGGAAGCAAGAAAGAGAGAGGAGGTGCCAGGGTCTTTTAAGCAACCAGCTCTTGTGGGAACTAATAGAGCGAGAACTCACTCATTAATCTCCCCACCTAGGGACAGCATTAATCCATTCATGAGGGATCCCCCCCATGACTCAAACAGCTTCCAACACATTGGGGATCAGATTTCCACATGAGTTTTGGGAGGTCAGCACATCCAAACTCCATCACTAAGTTTGTGATAATTTGTTACAGCAGCAATAGGGAACCAACACAGCCTCTCATCCTCCTGTAGTCTAGACCAGGTCTCAAAGGGTGTTTCCAGAAAGCCAGCTTCTTTGCACAAACACTTTTCGAGCTTCACCTGTGTCACAGGTGCTGAAGTCCTTTTTGCCAAAACATGTTACATGGCCAAGCCCAAAGTTCATGTAAGAGGGAATTTAACTCTACTTTTTGATGGACAAAGTGACAGTCTCACTACTTACCTATTCGGATGGGAGGAATTGATGGCCATTAAGAAATCTGTCACAGGGTTATAATATGCTTTATGTGAGTAGCTCGGCTTGTGCTTTGAAAACCTTAACCCTTTGATTCAATTGCTTCACTTTGTTTTAAAATTTAATTTTCTTTTTTCTAATTGAAACATATTGGTTATACATATTTGTGGGGTACAGAATTGAATTTCAATTTTAACACATGTATACAATGTGTGATGATCAAATCAGTGTAATTAGCATACTCATCATTACGAAACTTAATCATTTGTTTGTGATGAGGACATTTGATCTCCCTCTTCCAGCCATTTGATATGATGCAGTACATTATTAATTACAGATGCTTAACTCAACAAAACACCCATAGAACTTATTTTTCCTATCTAGCTTTTGTGTCCATTAACCAACCTCCCACTTTTCCCCTTGTCCCTTCCCGTTTCCCACCTAAGGCTTAAAGTCCAGATCTTTATCTGTCAGATATTCCACAATGCCTAACCCGGTCACCACCCTGGCATAGCTGAAGTTCCCACTGATTAGGACTGTTTTTCTCTTCTGCCTCTGCCTGCCTTCTGCCTTCTTCTCCCAGCTGTTTTCTTCCTACTTTTTACATTTTAGCACTACTTCAAAATGAACTTCTCAGTTTGCTGAGCCATTAGAGCATCAGTGTTTTACTGAGTCTACAATGTTTTCAAGTCCTTCTTTCCCTTGGAGAAAGTTGCTTCACAAGCACTTTAATGTGACATATAGTTTCTGTGACTCAATCCTGAGTTATTCATTTGCAAGAAATATAATGTCAACTGCCAAGGCCAAGTAGCAAGTGTTTCTAAGCATTTTTTTCTGTGTATTTTAACTTGAATGAGATGTTACTTGTTCCAAGTATTTAAAAAGGCAGAAAGAAAACTCCCACAACGTTCTTCTAATTTGCATTTTGCTTCATCTTTTAAGTGAGAAATAAAATACATTAGAACTCTCACATCATTAACAGAATGTGTGGGTAAACTTAAAATTTGCATTTAAATACATTCTAAAACAAAGAGTTCTCTGCAGAAATTGAGAGTGGATCAGGGGAAGATGCCAGTGAGAGGAGAAAATGCACAGTATTTTCTTGCCAAAAAATCATCAAAATTGAGTTCATAGATGTTTTAATGGTCACATTTGTTTATTTTTAAAGTTTGTATTGATCCAAACATAGACTGTGAGTTTCTTGAATAATTTGTTGTTAACAGTTTTCTGTGATGGGTATATGTTTTACAAGTTAGCTTATTTGGGTAATTGATAAAACTTCATGTGGTCTCATCTGTCAAAAGAAAGGCATTTCCAGGCAATATTTGTGGCCAGGCCAGATTGACCAACAGGAAATCTTAGGAGGGCATGATCATGGAATGAACTTGCATAACCAGAGACCTAATCCTTAGGCTTACAGTTCCAGAAAATGGATTTTAGCTGTTTCTAGTGACTCCAAATTTTTTATCAGCTTTCTTCCTTCATGGTCTTGGTGAACTTAGCAGCTGAATTAAAAGACACTTCTGAGCATAGGATTTGAGGAAAAAAAAATAGACTCTCAAGGATCCCCATGCCATGATGAAGTCTAATCAGATACATCTGCCCTTTGACTGCATTCACCAGTTTAGAGATCTGAATGTCAGGGCCAACCAGATTTAGAAACTGGCAGTCCCTACTTGTGTTAGTCTGTTTCTGTTGCTTACAACAGAAATACCTGAAATTAGGCAGTTTGTAAAGAAACAGTATTTATTGTTTACAGTTTCAGAGGCTGGGAAGTCCAAAGTCCAGAGAAAACATCTGGTGAGGATCTTGTTGGTGGTGACTCTACATAGCAATGCAGGGTCTCACATGGCAGATGGCCAAGCAAAGAGAGAGCTTCTCACTTGCTGTCCTTTTAAAGCCACCAGAACCACATCCATGACCACCATTAAACTATCAATAGATTAATCCTCTCGCTAGGGCATGGTCCTCACAATCTGAGCACCTGTTCAAGGCCCCACCTTTCAATTATCACAGTAAGATTTCTCCCCACCCGTCCTAACACTGTGACAGTGGGGATCAAGCTTCAATGAGTTTGGGGGGACATCCAATCCGCAGCACAACCTTAGGTTGCTTCTCTTATCCCCATGTTTCTAAGCAGTACATCTCAACTTCTCCATGTCCTCTTTCTTTAAATATGTCAATAGTATTGATTAAACCATAGTATAGGGAAAGATTAACAAATACATGCTGTGTATCATCACCCTCTCTTCCTAAACAATTGCTCATTTGAAAAACAATCCCTTCTTTCCCACTAAATCCTGCTCAGCATGGCACTCTAGGCAGCAACTTCCAATCAACTTGAGTTGATTCATGAGATGAAGCCTAGCATGTTTGACACCTCTGGTGCAGAGGCTTTTTTTAAGGACCTAGGAGATTACCTGTCTCTTGTCATTAAGTGCTTATCTCATTTGACTATGAATAAAGCTGAATTCTAGCTCTGTAATGATGACCAAGGCAATAATTGGGGTCGTCAATGCTCAGTTAGCTTTTCTCTGTCTTACAAGCATAACTACACATTTCCTCCACAAATGTGTGATCTCAAGGGAAAGAAATCTTGGTGGGTTGACACAGGTTTGCATCCATTAGGGGGTACATTACACTTGCATTCTGTTCTCCACACTACATCTTATGCATCATGAGAAGAAAAACTGTGTCTATTTTGTTAACCCTGTTATCAGCAATGCCTAGTGTAGTCCTGACACACAGGAGCTTGGCAAATATTTAGCAAGTACATACACATGCTTGTCTAATGGAATGAATGAATAAAATGTCTCAAAGCCTAAGCATGCAAACAGTGGGTTATTGCTCTATATGTCTTTACAGCAAAGCCTTCTAGATATTAGTGACACTATCAACAATATATTCAACTTTCACATTATACACATTATAGAACCTGGTTATTCAACTGTCTTTTTGTTCTGCTTCCTTGCTTTTTGTTTGTTTGTTTGCAGTGTTATGGCAATGTCACCAGAAGAATAGGTGTTGAGAAAAAGCTCAACCTAGTTATTTTTCCTTTCTTTTTTCAATTCTCATGATAGTATTAATGCTAGGAGAGTTCCAAACTATGTGTCAAAAGTAGTTTTAGGAGTTATATAGTATTTAGTCTTGATTAACCAATATTTTCAAAATGCCTTTTGTGAAGCCATCAATGTTAAGTTTGCTGACCTAGCCCCAAGCAGCTTTTAGTCTAGGTGAAGTGGTAAAACTTACGTAAAAACCATTTTTAAAAATAACTTGATACGTAGCTAAAATACAAAATGTGTAATAGAAGCAATAAATACAAGAGAAAGAATGTATTAAGAATTAAAAAATGTTCTCTAAGCTTCCTGCTGATTGGAAAACACTTTTGTTCATCCTGATGGTGTACACAGACCTGACATATTGCCTTTTGTAAAGATGATTCATGAATGTTGTTTGAATGAACGAATTGATGAAAGAATATTAAATAATTATAATTTCATGCTATTTATGTTCTAACAAAGTACCTTGCATATCACCAAGGTTCAGTATTAAGTTTTTGCCTAGTACTACACTCAGTAAATGGCAGTGTAATTTCTGCAGTTACCCCAGATAAAGGCCAAGAGGTTATTGTTGAATCTGTTGCTCTCACCCCACATATACAATAGATCTCCAAATATCTTTCAGATCCTCCTTCCATTCCTTTGACCACTCACTCGCTTTTCTCTGTTCCCTTGCCACTACCTTAGCTGTGGTCATTTGGAATGCTCATCTTAACTTGCTCCTCTCTTTTCTCCCTCCAGTCCATGGTCTAATTGCCACCAGAATGATTTGTCTAAAGAGCAGACGTGACCAGGACACCACCTTTTTTATATGTTTTCACTGCTCCCTACTGATAAAGGAAATTGAGGCTAAAGTAAACTTGGCATGGCACATAAGACCCTCTTTAATCTGGTACTTGCTTCCTTTCCCCACTCTTCCATTGTCATCACCATGCTCTATATTTCAGCCAGACAACTTATTACATCCCCAAGTATCAGCACTCTCTCCCTTCTTAGTTGGGTTAGATTCTTCTTATCTCTAGGTTACACTCTAGGCTGGAATTTCCCCCACATGACTTTTTGCCTGGCTCCCTCCTAATTGTCCCTGAGATATCCCTGTGGGCTTCACCCCCACCTCGGGAAAGTCCATCTGTGATGCTAACGTGTCCTGTGTTCACTCTTACTGTAGCAACTGTCACCCATCTTAATTGCCTGTTTGTCTGTGTATCTCATACCTAGTCTGTGGGCTTCTTGCAGGATATGTCTTATTGATGTCATATCCCTAGTGTCTAGCACAGAGTAACAACACATGTAAGGAAAGAGAAAATGAATGAACAAACACAAGTGTGGCAGAGAACTGGGTTATTTATTAGAAGTAGCCTTGTTGACCTATTGTATTATTCTCAATAGAAGTGAAGACTCCCAGTCCCAGCCATATTTAGGACCTTCCTCAAACAGTTGCCAGGACCACAGTGCTGGGAAAGATAGAAAGCATTTCAGGCCACCTTAAATGAAAGCTGCTCTGTCATCTTGCAAATCCACTCACTGGAGTCCAGCAGGACAGTCTTCAAAGCCACCCAAGCTGGCAGAGTGCTTAGAAGCTGTAGGAGAACAGCATCCAGGATTGCAATTGGAGTTGGAGGAGAAGACAGGGGTCAGTGGACCAATCAATAAACAGTGCACCTTCTCCCCAACCCCCTCGCAGGATTCAGAGCAATGCCTAAATGCTCGCGCCCTAATCGCAGTTCCAATTTTGGGCAGTGCACTCCTGCCATCTAGTGGTTTCCTCACAATTTACAAATTACCTTCAGCAGAGGTGGATTTCATGTGCTGAAAATCCAAGAAAGGTAGAACCAAACCAGGTAGCCAGAGTTAAAATAGCGCCCAAGTGCAATCAAAATCCACCTGGAGAACCACAATGTCATCTGGGTTCCTCTGTCAGTTCGTAACCTTTGAGGAGCGATCATCTTGACTGGTGTTGATGGAATAGGAGGTTGAAGTCTTGCATCACGGTGTCTGTCAAACTGAAAATCAGATTTGAAAACTAAATAGATCTTTCCCCCCCACTCTGCTTCCAAATGATTCTAATTGTGTTACAAACATTGCCTAGAAATCACTTTTACCCAACAGTGAATTAGAGAGTTGCAAAACTGAAGGCAAAAGCTAAGAATGTCTCTGCTACTCTCAGCACGTAAGTGCCAAAATAGCCAAAGACACTGGCTTGCTGAGCTTTAACAAGGAAAGCATTTTAGGGAGCAGGACTGACAAAGGATGAAAATACTCCTGGGTTTGGAGTCCCTGAGGGAAGCTGGCACTTCTACTGTTTTTTTTTTTTTCCCCATGGTGCCCCTAAGGTAATTCATTAAAATATTAATGATCTATCTTTGCTCTGGGGCAGTGAACTGTGACAGATCTAGCCTTACAGGAGAGCATCAACATGTCAAAGATACAGATCTCATCTGCGCATACTCTATGCACAGTGGGTTATTGCTCTATATGTCTTTACAGCAAAGCCTTCTAGATATTAGTGACACTATCAACAATATATTCAACTTTCACATTATACACATTATAGAACCTGGTTATTCAACTGTCTTTTTGTTCTGCTTCCTTGCTTTTTGTTTGTTTGTTTGCAGTGTTATGGCAATGTCACCAGAAGAATAGGTGTTGAGAAAAAGCTCAACCTAGTTATTTTTCCTTTCTTTTTTCAATTCTCATGATAGTATTAATGCTAGGGTTTTTTTTTTTTTCCCCATGGTGCCCCTAAGGTAATTCATTAAAATATTAATGATCTATCTTTGCTCTGGGGCAGTGAACTGTGACAGATCTAGCCTTACAGGAGAGCATCAACATGTCAAAGATACAGATCTCATCTGCGCATACTCTATGCCTGAGAAAATTGGCCCTGAAATGATTCTGAAGACAACAGAGCAGCAATCAGTCTTGCCTCCACGGGAGCCACAATACCCTTCCCTACCAGTTTCGGAGAAACAGAATTTCTCAGTAGAATGTATATACATACACACACACATAAAATATATATTACATTAAGTTGTGATGTAAGTTTAATATATATTACACCTTATATATTTATACATATTGCAAATCTAACATATATATTAAACTTACATCATGCCTCAACAAAATAACAAATACCTAGAGCAAGTGATGGGGGCAAGAATAAACTAGTGAGAAATACTGCATATTATTTTAAAATTATTTTCTTCTTTCTAAATGCCCCGGTTTTATACCTATCACAACTTCCAATATTGTAATGACACCTTCAGCTGAAACTTGCTAACAACCAGCACTTCAAAACACCACTTAGTTGTTTCACAAGATTACTGTCTCCTTCTACATCCTGTGTTGAAACAAGTTTGCTGATTTAGATAAACATGTAACATGTAAAGGGTTAGACTCTGTTTTTTTTTTTTAACTCTATTGTAAATTGAGTTAAAAAAAATTTCTGGGAAAAACCCCAGCAAATTCATGTATTCAATGTCATAAAAGAACAATGAATTGACTTGCTCATTAAAGAAAAAAAATTAAGTTTGCTGTTTTACCATGTTGCCACAGCCTTATGTCATAAATAACTACCTTAGGTTGGCAACTGCCTGAGGAATGAGGCTTACATTTAGCAGATTAAATAAGAATAGGTCAAGGGTTCGGATCCCTGTACAGGCCACCTGCCCAAAACAAGATACATGATTGCGGAACAAATTATCTTTCTAGACAAGGAAAAAATGATTGATTATATTCAGGTTTAAGAAGTACTCACATTCACAAAATATCTTTTTCAAGAAAGTTTTATTTTTTAAAAAAGATACACCAACCATTCATTTCAGGGGGACAAAAATCTTTAAACAGCCTTACTCTTACAGAACTGTGCAATTGGTCACTTAGCAGAAATGACAGAAGAAACCTCCAGTAAGAATATAAAGATTGGGTTAAGGTTTTCANTACATTTAGCAGATTAAATAAGAATAGGTCAAGGGTTCGGATCCCTGTACAGGCCACCTGCTCAAAACAAGATACATGATTGTGGAACAAATTATCTTTCTAGACAAGGAAAAAATGATTGATTATATTCAGGTTTAAGAAGTACTCACATTCACAAAATATCTTTTTCAAGAAAGTTTTATTTTTTAAAAAAGATACACCAACCATTCATTTCAGGGGGACAAAAATCTTTAAACAGCCTTACTCTTACAGAACTGTGCAACTGGTCACTTAGCAGAAATGACAGAAGAAACCTCCAGTAAGAATATAAAGATTGGGTTAAGGTTTTCAGGGAAATAGAAAAAAACCAAGAATGTTGCCTAAATAAACTTCGAATATGGTAAAGCTTTAGGTTTTTCTGTTAATTCTGCAGTAGTAAGTAATTAATGAGTGGCTTAGAACATAGTTTTATTAAAATGACATTCTCAACTAATAGACTGTCAGTCATGATGTCTTTAGCAGAAATGGGTACGATCTTCAAAAAATAAGCAATAGTCTTCTACTGAGACTGGCCACCCCATCCCTCCCCCATGACATCCTTAAGTCTTCTGCCATAGGGTGTCTACTCTCCCAGGTCACACCTGGTGGTTAACCTGGTCAGGCAGATTTAGATTTGAATTTCAGTTCTACTACCTACTAGCCATTTGTCTTTGGGCAAGTTACTGATGTTCTCTGAGCCTATTTTTCTTATTTGTAAAATGGAAATGATAATTATTACAATAGAAAATGCAGTTTTTGTCAGTCAAAACTATCAGACATCAGCAATTTCATTAGTTCTACCCAGTAAGTCACAACTTTCATGAACCTGGAATCAATGGAGAAAGTAGAACAGACTGTGACCTAGACCTTAATGTTCATTTCTTACCAGCTGATGGACAAATTGTGGAAAAACTTACTCAGTCAAAAAGGT
>NW_007726855.1:469588-477691 GCF_000696425.1 Galeopterus variegatus
AATGTTCATTTCTTACCAGCTGATGGACAAATTGTGGAAAAACTTACTCAGTCAAAAAGGTACCAGCAAGACAGGTCGACAACAGTTTATCTGTCAGGATCTTTTTCAACTGTGTCAAAGGGCTGTGTTAAATACACAAATGCATGAATTTTTTAGTACTATGTGTTGAAAGGGTGAAAAATAATTTTAGATCTACAGAAGCAGGAATTGCTTACAGAACATGTTATAGTGGTTAGACTGCTGGACTTGGATTACTTAGGTGAGAACCCCTACTTTGTGATGAACTAGCTGTGTGAACTTGACATTGGTCTAACCTCTTTGATTTTCTGCTTCCTTATCTACCTGATGAGAATAATAACTGGGGCTCTAAGTGCCACACCAGTAATAATAACAGCTATTATTTATTCAGTACTTATTATACACCAGACACCTTATACTAATTACCAGATTAACTCCTCACAACAACCATATGAGAAATAAAATTTTCAGCTCATAAATGAGAAAACTCTGGCTCCAAACAGTAAGTTCAAGGTCACACAGAAATGAAAATGTAGAACTGAGACCCAAACCCCAGTATTTAATTTCTAGAACTTACTTGCTTATAGACATGCTACATTAAATTTAGATGGGCTAAATTCTATTCCAGACTCTACACTCTTCTTAAGCTAAATGAGGGGGTAGAACTAGGATGAGTCTCTATATGGTTTATCTGAAATACCCACCTTGCCCATTTTTGTTAGATGCTTCCAGGAGCTTAGTGTTCAAAAGGATTGCAAAAGCTAAGTCCTGGGTCAATAGGAAATGCTGCTGGGATTAACTAGTGAAGTCTGTCGGGGGCATGGCACAGGTGAGGCATGGAGTCACTTGTAACATATTTGCCATCCCTGGGAAAGATAAGGACCCTTCTGGCTGTTGTAGTTCATTAATCTGCTCCTACAGTTTCTCTTAGTAGCTGCCGAGAGGACAACCAAGATTGATTGGTCAGGCAAGGGCTACCTTATAGGACAAGACTGTCTTGTAGAATTTTCTGCATGATGGAAATGTCCAACACAGTAACTACTAGGCACCCATGGCAAATAAGTACTTGAAACCTAGCTGAGCAGCTCTATTTTTAATTTTAAAAAATTTTTAATTAATAAAAATATAAATTTAAATAGAGCCTTGTGGCTAGTGACCACTATATTGGTCAGTACAGTTTTATAACAAAGATCAGTTGGCTACGGATGAACATTGTGGGCATGAAAACCAAAAGAGACTATACCCAGGAAGCTGGAAGTCAGGGAAAGATAAGGTTTAACATAAGGGGATACTAAGGAGGGACCTGGATGTCAAAGTTGGTAAGTGATGCTAAATTTAGAGGTAGCATGGAGAGTAAGTTGTCAGAGAGGGATAGGAGGCAGGAGACTTATAATTTGACTTCTTGGCTGTGTAAATCCTGGGCTAGGTCTCCTCCTTAATCCTGAAATTGACGGTCTGGGCTTAGGTCATCTCGTGCCCTGCTGGAGCAAAATTTGCCCAGCCTGCTTACCCATTCCCAACTATCCCTTGGACATTCCCAAATCTCCACTATTCCTTAGAGTCTTCCTACTAGTGTCTGCCTACAGGCTAGATGAAATAGTCCCATCTGCTCTGCTTTACTACCAAGTGGATTGTTAGCACACTTAGTGGGTACTTCGATACTTTGGGCTCTTTGTTATCAAAATTCAAATTGAATTAGCTTAATCAAAATGAGGAATTAAAGGAAGGGTATTGGAGTCTCTCATGCAAGAATTGAGCATCTGAGCCACAGGAATGAATATTGATAGGCTTCTGCAGGAACTGGGATTCAGTCAGGACTTTCTGTCTCTCCTGTCCGGCCTCTTCATTCCCCTCCGTCTTTCTGTTTTGGCAATCCCTGCTCTGCCACGTCGTATGGTGGGAAACATGCCTGCTAAGGATTTCAGCCAGTAAGGAAAGATACCCTGCATCTCTCTCTGTTTCCAAGTTTTAAAATATCAGGGAAGGAACTCTGATTCAGGTGCTCACCCTGTGGGGCAGAACAGGGAACAGTATCATGTCCAAATATGGGTATTCCTACTGGAAATTACAAGGCTGCAATTGGGGGAAGAAAGGACAGTTCCCAGAAAAAAAGGAGTGCTGTCCCAGGTGTGGGGCAGAACAGGGAACAGTATCATGTCCAAATATGGGTATTCCTACTGGAAATTACAAAGCTGCAATTGGGGGAAGAAAGGACAGTTCCCAGAAAAAAAGGAGTGCTGTCCCAGGAAAAAAGGAAAAAACTACTTAGGGTAAAAGGGTAAGTTTCCATTTGAAGAAACAATGGGATAACATAACACAGATAACACATATACATTACCAAAGGCATTTTTTGTTGTTGTTTTTAAAGCAGACCAAGCATAATATGAAACCATCCTGAAGAACCAGGATGATTTTTTCTTCTTATTAAGATCCAAAAGGAAAACAATCCAGATGCTTTAATTACTTTCATTGTGGAGGTGAAGGAGAGTCCTGCTTTTAAACGAACATTGCATTCATCCATTAATTGTATCAGGAAATTGAAGAGACGCTTTGGCTTTATATTTGATTATCTCAGTACCTATTGAATAGAAAAGTATTTTTGCATCACTAACGATAAAATATATAGTGATAGTGATGGATCATTTTAAGTATTATTTCCTTATTTCTGGTCTTAATCACTATATTTAATAAGGAAAGGGCAGTCCAATAAAGGATGCATCTGGCTTAAAACGATTAATCGATTTTTATAGAACTCACAAGCTGGCAATTCTTTGGAAATGACACAAGCCAGCATGAATCACAACTCCCTGCACACACTCCCCAGCTTTCCCTGACCAGCTTTACTTTTACTAATCAGCTTCAATGGACTGTCTTGGGGCATTTTGACAAAGGTGCATCCTTTGTCTCTTGCATCCTGAATTAATGCTGTAGGTAATTCGTTTCAGGGGCTGAGGTCACTTTTATCTGCATGCAAGTTAACTAAATGGTTTTTATTTGCTGCTTGAAATGTGAGTCCCTTCCTTTCATTTCCTCTTTGACTCTTCTCCACCGTTAGTTTAATTGGAATGTCAAATTGTATCATTCTGTGGCGAGCTGAACTTTTTGAGATTGGTGGAGAACAGACTTCTCTTGAGTTGGGGGGGGGCAGTTTTTCTTTGTAATGACATTTCTAATTCCTCTAGGCAGGAGATGAATTCATCTTGTGCATTGACAAGAAGGAGGGAGCCTGTGGCAGGCTGCAGATCCAGATGAAGAACATGGAATCAGTAGGAGAAAAACACAAGTCATGCCGAGACGAACAGAGCTGGCTTGAATGACTGAGGGGCACTGCTTGGAAAGGGAATGTAAGCCAAAAATAAAATAAATTAAAATCCTGTGAATTCTTGTTGCCAGTGCATTTAGCTTCTTAAAGGTATGCAGGTGTCTTATTTATTGCTGTATCTCCAGACACTGGAACAGGTATAGCAAATACCTGGTGTGCTTGCCGCCACTACTACTTAATCCTTCCTTGGTAGCCGACATTGCTGATCACTCATGACACTTCCTGCTGAGCCCACATGTAGACTCAGACTGCTACAGGCAGTAACCACCAATTGATCAGAGCTGGCACACAAGATGGAAGCTATTTGCAATGCCTGGTTTAGAACACTGAAAGTATTTAATAAATACTTATTGAATGCACAAGAAAAGGAAGACATGTTTCCAGAAATTATGGGACTTTGTGCTATGCCCCTCTTTTTCATTTAAAGAGCACTTTTTGCTCAGATGACTTCCAAGGAGCCAGATCCAATATCGTTCTTTAATTTATATCGTTCTTTAATTTACACTCATCATATTACCCTCCACAAGAGCAGGGATAAAAACGATTAACCTCAAGCTCTGTTTATCTTAGCATTCAGGCACATCTGAGCATGTCCAGAGGACTGGTGAAGTGTGTTTGAGAATTTTATCCTAAGGCATGACAGTTGGGCACATGGTAGGATCTAAGGCAATGAGCCAGAATGCAAGAGGGGTAAGATCGTGAGTATTGAATTTGATGCCCTGATAATTTGCCAGCCCAATCCATGCCTACTTCTAAGGGAAAGTGGGCTATAAAGGAAGGTCAAGTAAAACCTAAAAAAAGCTAATTCAATAAAGGAGTCATGAGAGGTTGAAGGATCAGGCACAAGGGGCACTGAGCAGCATTGGGAAATGCTGCCCTCGTCAACATCTTCAGCACAGCTCCTGTGGCAGCGTGAGTGCAGAGGGCAAAACTGAGCAGCAGCTTTTTTGACATCTTTTGTCATTATCCTAAACAGGTACCCTCCACCCAGCTGCTGCTTTGGGACTGACTCTACCAGGAGACATCACCCCAGGGAGGTGGAGTAGGACTGGAAGGCAAATAGGTGTCAGACCCCACACAGCACACAAGAGGACAAGGTCTATCCCTTGCAGGTGAAACACCACTTGGGGACTCTTAGAAGTACCTGGGAGAAATACTGGGAGGTGTGCAAGAGTCCCTGTCAAGCATCTGGGGAGAGATGACAAATGATATTTATAATATCATGATCCTGATTTACCTTATATGAGCTGAGGGACTCAGGTTGCAGGCATTTTGAGGACTTTGCTACCTCAAGGACTTTGAGTACAAAGGACTGCAAGTATAACACACACACACACACACACATATTTCAAAACAGGAATATTATTTTCTTCAGAGCAGCTCGATCATCAAAATGTGTTAATTTAATATTTAATGGTACACAGTATTTGGCTTGCTACCAAGGGACCTCCACAGAATTCAGACTCAGCCCTCCAGGAGTGTATACAAATTAAGAATACCTGTACACACTATAATGGCCAAATAAAAGGCTCAAAGCAGTGCATGGATTTTTGGTGCAACATTTCTATCACATATAGGTCATTTTGCTAAGAGGATTGCAAGCTGCTTTAAAGCATATGAATATATTATCCAATTTTCTTGACAAAAATAAAAGCTTAGAAATTCAAAATGACAGGAGCCAGGTCTGTATGGCTGGAGGAGAATCAAAGGAGTCTGGAAAATTTGATTAACTCAATTTGCCCCAGTTCCTTAGGGAGGCTTAAGAAACCAAAATTACTATTTAATAGTCCAGGTAGTAAATTTGGATTGAACAGATCTTTCTGACCTTTCCACAATTGTCTTTGAGACACAGTCCTAACTGAAAGGTTAGGGACAACAGAGGAAGAAACATGACAGTATTATTGAGCCTCCAAAATACAAAGAAATTTCCATCATCTCCAAACCTCCACCCCGGCCAAAATAAGGAAGCAGTAAAAACAAGGATTTGGATAGGAAACTCTGATGTCCTTGAATCAGCCCTAATCCTCTTGGTTTTTCTGCAGAATGAAATAACATAAGCCAGTGTGACATAAAGCAGTTCTTAGCCTTTCATTTCTATCAGGATCACCTGGAGAGTTTGTTCTGTCAGGGATTGCTGGGCCGCCCCCCCAGAGGTTTGGGTTGGGGATCAAAAAGCTTCAGTTCTCACAGATTCCCAGGTGATATTCATGCTGTTGCTTAGGGAAGCACAATTTGAAAGCCACTTGTGAAATGAATGATCACTACTGTCTGAATCACTTATTTTACTGGGCTTGTGAGATAATGACTTTCTAATTCTATACCTTTGTTTGTATTTATTAGGAGGAATTATTCTGTATAGAAGAACTTTCCTTTATGCTATGAAAGCTATGTGATAATCTATGAAATATTTGTACAGATCAAGCCAGAAAGGCAAGATAATTGTTTAATTCAATTCTTTTGATTATTAAATTTCAGAGTAATGATTAGAGCTTAGCCATCTCCAGAGGTGTCCAATGAGTTCTTTCTCTCTCCAGAGTCACCAATCAGGCAGATTGCGCCTCTCCATGGGACACAGCTGTCAGGAGTATTATACTAATGGATCTCTCTCTCTCTCTATTCCTACCTCTCTCTCTAAACCTGTCTCCAATTAGATTAGCAAATGCAGCGGATTGCCTATGTTCTTGATTTTCTTTTTTTTTTTTTTTTTCCTTTTTTGTCTTTTTTCGTGTCCGGCAACGGATCGCAACCCTCAAGTGTCGCGCCCGTACCGGACCAGGACCGGCAACGGGATCGCAACCCTCGGCGTCACACCTGCACCTCTCTCAGACAGTGAACGGGAACCGGTCTGTATGTGGGATCCGAACCCTCGGCGGGAGCACCGCTGCACTCCCAAGCGGCGCACTGTAGCAGTGCGCCACCGGGCCGGCCCTGTTCTTGATTTTCTAAAGAATCAATGTTGTGTTATATTATTAGATCTACAGTATTTTTGTTTTGTTATAAATTTCTGCTTTTATCTTTTAAATTTCATTCCTCTTCTTTCTCTTTTTCCTTTTCCTTTTTTTGTTTTTGAATGTTTAATTAATTTTCTTTTAAATTTACTTTGGTATTGAATGCTATAGATTTTTCTCTTATTGCTGCTTTTGATGTATCCCACAGATGCTAATTCGGTTTCTATTTTTTTTTTTTTTTTTTACTCAGCCTTACA
The DNA here is from genome assembly GCF_000696425.1 of Galeopterus variegatus. Classification (NCBI taxonomy): domain Eukaryota; kingdom Metazoa; phylum Chordata; class Mammalia; order Dermoptera; family Cynocephalidae; genus Galeopterus; species Galeopterus variegatus. The sequence continues at coordinate 476,134 of NW_007726855.1, forward strand.
TTCAGTTTTTTTCTTTAAAAGGAGTGAGTTGTATACAGGAGTGTTAAATGCTTTATGGACAAGAAAAAAAACTGCACTAGAACCAACTTCTTCACCATCATCATCTTCCTCTTTGTTGTTTTCTTTGTCTTCCTCCTCTTCCTTCTTTTTCTTGCTTTTTTTCAGCCTTGACACCTCCCCTTTTCACTCCATCAAGCTTTCCTTTAGCTCAGTGTGCAGCAATGTCCCTTTTGTATTCTTCCTTCAGCTGAGCAGCCTTCCTTTCATAAGGCTGCATGTCGTCTGCAGCAGTGTTGCCCACATGTCTCCCAGGGTCTTTGCAGCATTGCCAGTGCATAGGTCGGGATGTTCTCCTTTGATTTTGGGGTGATACTTAGAACAGAACAAGAAAAAGGCCAAAGGAGGCCTCTTGGGTGCATTGGGATCCTTGAACTTTGTTTTTGTTTCCTCTTTAATAGGGACATAGATTTTCATTACTCTTTCATAATGGGCCTCGTCTGCCTTTGCCATGTCTTCAAATTTTCCTTTCTCTTTAGCAGACATCGTCTTCCACCTCTCCGAGCACTTCTTAGAAAACTCTGAGAAGTTGACTGAAGCATCTGAGTGCTTCTTCTTGGGCTCCTCCCAACAAGTTTGCACAAAGAATGCATATGATGACATGTTGCCTCTCAGCTTATTAGGATCTCTTTTGTCCATGTTTAGTTATTTTTCCTCAGCAAGGCACAGAGTCAGTCGCCCAGTGCCCGTCCAGCTCTCACTTGCCCTGGTGCTGTGTCTGTGGAGCTCAATGTACTGCAATGGCTGTGAGAGCAAGAGCCAGACGCCCAATTTCTATTGTTTTATTTTCTAGAAATTTCTCATTTATGTTTCCTTTCCTCTTCAACCCATAGCGAAATACTTCAGTAAAATAAATAACCTTGCGGACAAAATAATTTTATTTACTTCCCCACCATTCTTTATACTATAGTTTTTAAATATACTGCACCAATATATGTTACAATTTCTACATTACAGTAATAATTTTTGCTTTAGTCATTTATATTTTTATGTAATTTTGAAAAAATATGTATGCCTATATGTGCGCATACATGTGTATGTCTGTGCACGTATATACACTTTTACTAATACTGATATTTACCATCTCCGGGTGCTCTTGCATCCTTCATGTAGATCTGCATTACCATTTGGTGCCATTTATTTTCAACCTGAAGAATGTCCTTAGCATTTCTTTTAGGGCAGACCTCATGCCAATAAATCCTCTCACTTTTTTGTTTACATGAAAATATTTATTTCTCCTTTATTTTGAGGGATAGTTTAGTAAATAGAATGCTAGATTGACAATTTTTGTCTCTCAAACTGGTGTCTTCTGGCCTCCTTTGTTTGTGATGGGAAGTCATCTATTAACCACCTTTTTGTTCCTCTGTAGGTGGTCATAATTTTCACTTACTAATATCAAGATATTCTCTTTATCTTTTGCCTTCAGCAATTTGACTATAATGTTATTAAGCATGATTTTCTTTTTATTTTCACTGCTTTGTTTTGCTGACCTTATCAAATA
>NW_007726855.1:479054-481329 GCF_000696425.1 Galeopterus variegatus
GGTGCTGACAACACCAAGCCAAGGGTTGAGATCCCCTTACCGGTCATCTTTTAAAAAAATTTAAAAAATGACATTTTTGTTCATCTACTTTTCTGCCTTTCTGGCCTAAACCTGATTCAGCAAAGCTTTCTGTGTCCTTATTTCTAGCGTTTTCTCTTTTAGAGATCTATGGGCTTTGCCCTTAAAACTGTTATCCTCACTTGTATTTTTCTTTTAAAGGTTTTTGGTATTTTTCTTTTGTCTATGCCTGCTAGATTTCTCCTTGTCCCACAAGTTTTTCTTCTAATTAATTATTACTTTTTATATTTTTATTTTAACCAACACTGTGTAATTGTACATAGTTATGGGGTACAATCTAATGTTTTGATGCATATATGTGTTGTATAATAAAGTCATGGTAGTTAGTTTATCACCTCACACATTTATCATTTCTTTGTGGCAAGAACATTCAAAAGTCTCACCTCTAACTAATGTGCAATATACAAAACTTACCTGCTATCCACAGTCACTTACTGTGCAATAGGATGCCAGAACTATATGTTTATGGGGTATAGTGGTGAAGTTTCAATGTATGCATACATTGTAAAATGATCAAATCAGGGTAGTTAGTATATTCATCACCTAAACATTTATCATTTTTCTGTAATGTTAACATTCAAAATCCTCTTTTGCAGCTATCTTGAAATACACAGTACAATAGTATTAGCTGTAGTCACCTCACTACGCAATAAAACACAAGAACTTATTCTCTCACAAGTTTTTAAGCCTTCACTATCACTAGGATAAACAGAGTTCCTACCTTGATCAACATGAATTTTGTTCCAAGAAGTTTTTTTCAGGGTAGGTCTCTGTGCTGCTGTTAGAATATTTCTGAGATCTTTAAGGCATGGACTGCTACAGCATTGTTTGAATTTCCCGTGGTTTCTTTAATGGTTCTTTACTGTTATTTTGTATTGACCAAACTGGCCAAAAATTAGGGCCCCATTTTGCATTGGCCAAATTGACCAAATGCAAAATGGGACCCTAATTTTGGGCCAGTATTCTTATTTTTTTGTCCTGATCCAACTTTTTTTGCCTGTTGTTCTCAGACTCATCTTTACTCACTATGTATTTTTACTTTCCTTTGAGAATAAACTGTCAAGTTTTGGTTTCAAGGTTCATAGGATTCTTCCATGATGCTCTTTCTCTTTGTCACTAAAGCTGCAGAGCTGCTGGTCCCTAAAGATACTGATCATTTGGATTGAAAAATTAACTAAATTCTTAACAAGTACTCAGGAATGACTGCACCTGAATCCCATCAAATAGAAATTGCTACAGCAATCGGCTAGTTTTAATTCAGCGGTTCCTTAGACAAAGAAATTTCTAAAGCAAGTCACATGACATGAATGACACAGGGAAAAAAAACTCCAAACATTCAAATGAGCCTTCATTTCTTTATCTAAAATTTGATTTATCATTCAGGACCCAGTGTAAATGTTCTTTTTCCTGTTTTCCTACCTATCTAAATTTAATCTCCTCCTGGGCATTACCATAGTATTTCTTGTTACTTACCTGTTTTGACACCTCCATTATGGACCTTTTTATCTTTTATCATGATTTCTCTACCTATATAACTATTCATGACTAGATTTCAAGCTACACCAAGGCATGTATATATTCTAATTTTTTTCATATCCCAAAAGCCTCCTAGGCACTCAAGTGTTTAGTTAAATACATTATCAGATATTTATGAGTACTTGCTATATAGATCAGGCACTGTTATGGATGCTGAAAATTCAAAAGTGAATAAAAACACATCTATTAGACAGACCTGGAGCACTTACTATCTGCTGCTAAGATTTCCCCTGCAGATGCAAGAAAAAAGTGTCCTTGTGCTTTCTGTCTGTTTGATTGTGGCAGCCAAGCTTGAATGGCGGAATTCAGAAGAAAAACATGGCTATACAGGGAAAATCATGGAGAGAGAAAAACATATCTGCATTTCATACATAACCTTATTTATTTATTATTTATTTCTGTTTTACTCCAAAAAAAGAACTGAAAATTTGACTTTAAAAAAAGTGTACAAAACAAAAAAAATAAGCACTGCCCTACTGGAACTTTCATTCCAGTATATTTCTGTTTTACTCCAAAAAAAGAACTGAAAATTTGACTTTAAAAAAAGTGTACAAAACAGAAAAAAATAAGCACTGCCCTACTGGAACTTTCATTCCAGTGGTATAATAATAGCTTACACCAATATAGTGCTTATTAAATGCCAGATACTGGTCTAAGAGCT
>NW_007726855.1:481977-486784 GCF_000696425.1 Galeopterus variegatus
AAGTAGTGAAGAAGTGTGATAGGAAAGGAAATAAGACAATGAAAGATGATTTGTTAAGTCAATTATCATAATGTATAACTAGAGCTTAATCTTATGGAGAAACTATGGAATATAGCTAGAATAAACCTCAGAGTTATCCCAAATTAGAGGTGAGGATGATAAAGTATTTAGCCGCCATCTCTGTACCTATCATTGGTTGATGGCTCTTTCCAGGGGTCCACTGGGTGTGCTGAAAATAATTCTATGGCCAGAAGAAAAGAAAAGAAAGCTGTCAGACAGAGAATTGCAAGAGTTTAATAGGAAGCATCCTTCAGCACATACAGGCAAATGCCAAGGAGATGTGATGGGACCATGATAGTTTTTGTTACAATTATTTTCTTAATTCTACAGATGAGCAAACTGAGGCACATACAGGTTAAATAACTTACCTAGGAATATAGATGTGATCACTGACGGAGCAAAAATTCAAATCTTTGAAGTCTGGCTTCAGAGTACGTACTCAATGATTACACCATGCCTTATTCTGTGCAGAAAAGAAAAAAGGAAAAAGGTGAAAGGAAGAAAGGAAGGAAGATTCATAGTTCCTCATGAACACATTTTACTTGTACTACTGGATTCAAGCTTCCAGAGAGCATAATCCATACTGTATTTATCTTTACAGCCCTCTATCGCTCCTTCGACCAACCCTACAACTCACTCTGAACACTGCCAAAAAATGTCTTGCATAATACTTTGCACATAGTAAATCTCAATAAATATTTGTTGGTGGGTAAGTAAATCTCTGTCTAAGGAGACAACTATAAGGCCATTATTACTACAATTTTTATTATTGAAAGCTATCTTTCTAATTCATTATGCAGTGTAGACTAGCAGACTTTGGAGTCAGAATGGCTTGGCTGAATCATTTATTCTCAACACTTCACATGCCACATTATTATTGAAAGCTATCTTTCTAATTCATTATGCAGTGTAGACTAGCAGACTTTGGAGTCACAATGGCTTGGCTGAATCATTTATTCTCAACACTTCACATGCCACAGCTTATAATGGGTGCTTAATGAATGGTTTTCTACTTGTAATATTGTATGACATTTCACAATTTACAAAAATGTTTATACTTCCTTTATTCTATTTATTTCTCCATAACTTACTTCATATGTATATACTACTACTTTTACTCTCATTTGCCCTAAATTGTGTAAAAGAGAAAAATAAAGATCATAGTCTATAAAAAATAAAGGTATGTTTTATTGAATTACTTTCTAGCAAATATTTACTCTCTCTTTCTCTCTCCCTTGAGATGGGGTGTATTTCCCTGGTCCACTGACTGACTCTGGGTCCTGAAAGGAAAGGTACAAGGAGCTGAGATGAACCTGACCTTCAACCTAAAGCAGAGTTGGGCCCAGCTGACCTGCAGTCCTGTGAGAAAGAAATTGATTTACATACTCATGAGTAAGAAATAAATGCTAGTTGTTATAAGCCATTGAGATTTGGGAGTTGATTTTTATGTGGCGTTATTACTGCAGTCATTGACTAATGTAGGTGTGCAGTATTTGAAGTTCCCATGTGTCTTTGATTGCTAGCCTCTCTGTGCTCACAGAGCTCCTCGGCCTCATTAGATTCTTGCCACTCAAGCAATGAAGTTATACGGCTGGCAGCAGAGGTTTTGCCTATCTGAGTCCATGGGTTCATGACTCTCAGAGGATTCAAGACTGGTGGAAATCCACAGCATGGTCCAAGATGCAGGTGGTTATGTTTGCAGGTAAGTAGATGCATCATTAACTTCAATAGGAATAAATTAAACTAGAAATGATTTTTCACTTGATTATCATATCCTGAATGAAATAAAATTAACTTTCTAATAATGAGCCACAAATTTCTAATGTGTTTATCTTTACCATATGCTTCCCATTTCTGCTAAGTTGGAAGCCTCAAATTCATCTATCAATAAATTGTTCCTTGGGTTTCACTTTAGGGACCAATTAAAAGTATCAACCTGTTTTCTTCCATTAGCTGGGAGTTTTACCCCCAGCTGTTGGGATGTGGGCTTCTAAAAGTATGAAGCATGATTACCCAGGGAGAAGGCACTTGAGAAAATTGGAGGAAACAGATTCTGTCGAAAGCTGGTTTATGCAAGCATAGTGGTTACACCCCTCCCCCTTCATTCAGAGCACACATGCTTTACCAAACATGTGGTAAATAATACAGCTGGCACCGCAGAAGTGAAGGTGCTGCTCCCAAACCTGGAGGGAGAGCTTCTGGCAGATAATCCAAGGGCTGGTAATTTATCACTTCTGCAGACACAGCTCCTCTTGAGGATCTCCTTTTACATTTCCTGTCCTGTGAAACTTTTCACTGAAGACTTGGATAAATGTCTTCCAGATGGTATCAATCATGGTGTTACCTACTAATAGGAATCAAGAAAAAGTAATTGAATTAATTAGCAAGTCAAAAAGGAAAGGAAGGAGGACTGTGCATGAAAGAAGAAAAGGAAGGGACTTCAGTGCTATCTAATCATCTAGAGTCAAGGTCATTCAGGAAGAAAGGGGGTTTAATTGAACACCAAGAAGCCTGATATCTGGCCAACAGGATGGTTCCTCCAAATCGCAGGCTTTGTGTTCTAACAGACACTGGTTAGAATCTCAGCTCAGGCTCAAATTAGCTATACATAGTGCACACGTTACTTGGCCTATCTGAGCCTCAATTTCTTCATGTGCTAGGGGAAAAGAGGGTAAAATCATGCAAACTATACAAGACCATTTTACAGACTTATTTAGATGCATAGCATATGAAGCACTTAGCAAAGTGTCTCGCTAACAGTTGGCACTCAAAAAAGTTCATTCTCATCTGTTATCAGCTGAATGATCTGACCCAGTTCTTCACCCCTGCCTGAATTCACACCATTGCCATGACTTGGGCAAAGTGCACATTTCCACCCATTGCTTTGGGCCTGACTATGTGATTTGCTTTGACCAATGAATGTGGGTGGAAGCAACAATGGACCAGTTCTGAGAGAAGGCCCTAAAAGACATTACATGTTTCTACTTGCCCCTTGCCCCTCCACCATCACCATAAGGAAAACATACAGTGGCTGGCCTGCTGATCATGAGGGAGGATAAAAGATAGAGCAGGGCTGCCCCAGCCAACCTGCAGAGCCTCCAAGCCAAGCCAAGCCCAGAACATTCAAACTTCATCCAACATGAAGTCACCTGAATGATAATAAATAATGATTGTGTTTAGCCACTGAGTTTTGAGATGAACTAGTTTAGGCTGCAATATCTCACAGATTATATCATCTCACATTCCTTCTTTGAGTTCTAATTGCATCCCCTCCTGGGACTGACTTAATGAATATTTTTTACAATACTGATACCGAGATAAGGCCCAGAAATTAGGCTGCAATATCTCACAGATTATATCATCTCACATTCCTTCTTTGAGTTCTAATTGCATCTCTGCCTGGGACTGACTTAATGAATATTTTTTACAATACTGATACCGAGATAAGGCCCAGAAAATAGTAAGATTAAGTGTATTATAGAAACTTCTACTGTGTAGTGGTTTAAATCTTAATCTCTGAACTTAGGCGTATAAGAAAAGTAATTCAACTTGGTTATAGTAAGACCTATTTTTATTAATTTTATCACAAATACCCTATTCTGTTAGGTAGCAAAAAAATCTCTTAGTTAGTTCAGGGGTTCTCTTCCCTCAAACAAACAAGGGTTGTGTTTAACTTTTAAATGTTTTCTATATAAGGAGGTGCAAGGGTTTGGAAGGGAGAATCTGAACATAGTTGTCCTTGGCTGTGGATCCTTTCAGTTCTCTGCTGCAGAGATCAACAATTCTGTCTTCGTCTATGTCACCAAGGATGCAAAATCTGATTCATTCTAGGCCAACCCCCTTTTGGAAGCCCATGATTATTCTCAACTGAAGGAAGCTCAGAGCTTTTCTCAGACATGCAAGAATTGTTCTGAAGCATCTGAATCTTGTTGGGATGAAGGACAATACAATACATTGCTCTTGGACCTTCTGATGGACATTTCTACTAGCTCTATTGCCTCTCCAGGTTCTTACAAGGAGCGGGGCATGAATTCCTTTCACATAAATTCCCTAGGCCTCTATCTTTGTCATTTTTTCTTCTACCTCATGGATTGAGCGTGGAGTATGGCAGGATGCAATGTCCCCTTCATCAGGAGCTCAAATAGCTACTCAAAATGTTTTCTCTCTGACTGTCCCCATTTCTCTGACTCTGGGAACTTTTTTTAGTATGAGACCCGAGGAACTTTGCTATTTTCCTTTCCATCAAACAAGAGACCTAGACTTTGCAATTCAAAAGCTGAAAAACACTTGCCTTTTCTTTCTTTTGTCTGGATCATCACTACCTTGATACACCCAGTATGCAAAATCCTAACTGTGGCCTGAGCTGGCTAAAGAGCCAAGGGACAACAAATAATTTCAAGAAAAAAAACTACGAACTTATATCAGTTCACATTTCAAATTATTTCCCTCCACAATTCTATGTTTTTGTTTTGTGGGATGTGAGACATGATAGGCTAAATACTACTTTGCATACATGTCATGCTGGATTTCTCGTATATTCTACTTATTAACTAGAGATGTTGGGTAAATAAATGAATTAATAAACTGGAATTTCTATATTGACTCTTGGTTTTAGTTATGTTTTCTATTTGTTTGTTTTAGATTTTTTTTTGAATGTTCATTCACTGGCCCAGCTGTATTTATGCTTAAATTAACCAGAGAAGTTGCCAGCTGCTATTTGCAGATGTGCTTCTGTTCCACTATGCCA
>NW_007726855.1:488128-489801 GCF_000696425.1 Galeopterus variegatus
TGAATAAGAGAGGCCTCAAAAACAGAGAGAATAGACACATTCAAAACAGAAACAAAAAAAGGTCAAAGAAAAAATGACTTCAGACTTCTTGTTGGAAAGAATGCAACCCTGAAAGTAGTGGAGCAACATTTTCAAAGACCTGAAAAAAGTTTTAACTTAGAGCTCTATTTCCAGCAAAAATAGCTTTCAACACTGAAGGTGAAATAAGAACTTGTGAGACATAAAGCTGAAAGGATTTATTATCAGTAGACCTCAAATATAAGAAATGTTAAAAGAAGTCCTTCAAGGAGAAGAAAAGTAATACCATATAGAAATCTGGATTTACACAAAGATGAAGGAAGAAAGAATATATAAATACATTGGTAAAGACAGAACATTCTTTTTCACTTTAAGATAAATTGCCATTTAAACAAAAATATAATATTGTCAGAGGATACATTCCAAGACTCTCTGTGGATGCCTGAAATGCTGGCTAGTACCAAAATCTATATATACTATGTTGTTTCTTATGCATACATACCTATGATAAAGTTTAATTTATAGATTAGGCATAGTAAGAGATTAACAAGAATAATAATAAATAGAACAATTACAACAATATACTGTAAAAGCATTTATGTGAATGTGGTCTCTCTCTCTCAACATGTCTTGTACTGTACTCACCTATTTTCTGACTATGGTTGATAGCAAATAACTAACACCTTCGAAAGTGAAACTTTGGATAAGGGAGGATCTACTGTAATAATAAATTTTGGAGTACATAATACATAGGGGGGTATAATACATTTGGGGTACATAATACAATTATGCACATACATAATGCATTTCAAATACATTNACATGGCAAATATGGCAGAAGCGAAGAGAGAGAGAGTCTCTCATGTTCTCCTCTTAAAGCCCTCAGAACCATGCCCATGACCACCATTAAACCATTTACAATGGCAGGGTCCTCACAATCTAATCACCTCTTCAATGCTCCATCTTTCAATAACCATAATAGGATTTCCCACCTTTCCAACAGTCGCAGGGGGAACAAGCTTCTAATACATAAAAATTCAATCATTATCAGGTCTAAAGAGGGAAAATGGAAATAGACTACTGCAAGTTTCCTATACTATATTAGAAGTGATATTATATTACTTAAATATAGTCTGTGATGAGATAAAGTATCTAATAAACCCTAAAGCAATCATTATAAAAACAAAACAAAGAGTTTACCTAATAAGCCAACAAAGGATAGAAAATGAGATTATAAAGATTCAATTATTCCAAAAGAAGGCAAAAAGAAGAAAAAGGGACCAAAAAGAGATGTGCAAAATAAGAAACTAATAGCAAAATATTATATTTAAATTCAAGTTTATCAATCCCGTTGAACATAAATCATCTAAACCTGCCAATCCAAAGGCAGAGATTGTTAGATTGTGTAAAAATTTAAGATCCAACAATATGCTGCCTACAAGCAATACTCTTCAAATACAATGACATAAATAGATTGAAAGTAAAAAGATACACTAATGTAGGTTTGGTTTAACGTTAGAAAAATCATTCAATGTAATTCACCATACTTACAAACTAAAAAAGAAAAAGTGATAAAATAATAGTGTAAAAAAAATGTTTGACAAAATCTAACATCCATTCATGATGAATCTCGGCAAAGTGGGAACACAAGAGAA
>NW_007726855.1:491350-498920 GCF_000696425.1 Galeopterus variegatus
TATAACTCAATCTTAGTTTGAATGCCTGAGAACCAGGGGAGCTGACAATGTAAGTCCTGCTCTGGGACTTCCAATGTCCAAGAGCAGGAGAAGATAGACGTCTAAGTTCAAACAGAAACAGAAAATTTGCCCTTCCTCTGCTTTTTATTTACATTCAGGTCCTCAACAGATTGGATCAGGCCAACACACACTGGTGAAGTCAATCTTCTTTGCTCACTACAGATTCAAATGCTAATCTTTTTTAGAGACATCCTGACAGAAACAGCAGAAATAAGGCTCAGCTATCTAAGTGTCCCTTAGCCCAGTCAAGTTGACATAAAATTAACCATAGCACTCAGCAGTAAAAGAAAACAAACTATTGATACATAAAATAATTATGAATCTTAAAATAATTACAAATCTTTTTTTTTTTTTGTCTTTTTTCCGTGTCCGGCAATGGATCGCAACCCTCAGTGTTGCCCCCGTACCGGACCGGGGACCGGCAACGGGATCGCAACCCTCGGCGCTGCTCCCGTGCCCCGCTCAACCAGTGAGCGGGAACCGGTCTGCATGTGGGATCCGAACCCTCGGGCAGGAGCGCCGCCGCGCTTCCCAAGCGGCGCACTATCCAGTGCGCCACCGGGCCGGCCCAAAATAATTACAAATCTTAAAATAATTATGCTGAATGAAAAAGCAGTATATGTTTCATTATTCTCTTTATATAAAAATTCTAGAAAATGCAAACTAATCTATAGTGTACGGGTGTGACACTGAGGGTTGCGATCCGTTGCCGGACACGAAAAAAGACAAAAAGGAATAATAATAATAATAATTATTATTATGCTGAATGAAAAAGCAGTATATGTTTCATTATTCTCTTTATATAAAAATTCTAGAAAATGCAAACTAATCTATAGTGACAGAAAGCAGATCAGTGGTTTCTTTGTTATTGGAAATGGAAAAGAATTAGCTAACAAAGAGATCTGTACTGAAGTGATAGATATGCTCATTTTCTTGACTGTGTTGATGATTTCACAGGCATAGACAAAGACTCATCAAATTGCACAATTTAAGTATATACCGTTTATTTAACGTCAAATATACCTTAATTTTTAAAAATACCTTTGTAAAAGTATACCTTTGTAAAGAAGGGTATCATGAAAAGGAAATAGTTTGCTTGGCCCAAACTACCACGATCACCAAAACCCATTTTGTATCCCAACTGCATGTACAATTAGCCTACATTTTAGCTCCCTTTGCAATTCTCTGTAGCCAAGTCACTGAGTTCTGGCCAACGAAATCAATGAAATGTGGCAGAAGAGCATCATTTCCAGGCATGGCCCACAAAAACCTTCTGAATTATCCCTCTCTCTTTTGAACCATGTGTGGAGTACGTGGTGATTATTCACACAGCTTTGAGCACGACAGAGCCACAGTTGGAAGAAGCCTGGACTTAGGACAACCGTTTGAAGCAGAACTGCCTAAGAGATCCATGTGACTAGATCCACCCTCTTCAGACTGTCACCAGAGTGAAAGATAAATGTTCATTTGTTACAGAATTAAGAGCTGGAAGTTTTGTATTATAACCACTGGCATGATCCTAACTAACTAGAGGAATTGATTCCTTGATTTTAGGTGATGCTATAACCAAAAAATTAAAATATATGGCATAGCAGGCAGGTGATGAATGATGATGAAAAAAACATAACAAACTGTATATGTGAAGAATTCTGTGATGCTCGTTTGGTAAAATTTTCACCTGTGATAACTTAGAATAGAGCATTTAGCAATCTTTGCCTTTGTCTTTATATCACCTCTTTGTGTGGTATTAAATCTCCTTCTGCTTCCTTCTTCTCAGAACATGTATGATTGCACTCAGGGCCCATATAAATGCCCCACATAAACATCCATGATAATCTCCCCATCTCAGGATCCTTAATTTAACCATATCTCCAAAGACCTTTTCTTCCAAATAAGGTAACATTTACAGGTTCCAGACATTAGGCCCTGATGCCTTTGGGAGCCATTACTCAGCCTACAATATAGACACAGTTTTAAATCATATTTTAAAAATATACTCCAAAGAACTAAAGGAAACCATGTCTAAAGAAGTATTTTTTTAAAAAAGTAATGTCCAAAAAAGTAAACAAAATAAAGTCACATTAAACAAACAAACAAAAATAATCAATAGAAATATAACTTGTTAAAAGACAAAATATAAATTCTGGAGTTGAAAAGTAAAAATTTATTAGAGTGGCTCTAGCACATTTGAGTAGGCAGAAGAAAGAGAAGCAGACAGTCTGAGGAAAGAAATGATGAAAGAATGAAAAATTATCACAGCCTCAGAGACTTTTAGGACATCATCAAACATACCAATATACACATAATGAAAGAACAGAGAAAAAGGAGCAGAAATAATATTTGAAGAAATAATGGCTAAAAATGTCCAAAATTTCATGAAAAACAACGTACCCTTCCAAGAAGCTCAGGGAACTATAAATAGAATAAACTTAAGGAGTTCCACATCTAGACACATCATAACCAAGTTGTCAAAATGCAAAGACAATGAGGAAATCATGAAAGCTGTAGGAAGCAACTCACCACATACAAGGATTCCTAATAACATTAATAGCTGATTTGTCAGCAGAAACCATGACGGCCAGAAGCAGTGGGAGACCATACTCAAAGTGCTGAAAGAAAAGACTGTCAATTAAGAATTCTAAAGCCAGCAAAACCACCCTTCAAAACTAAAGGAGAAATTAAGACATAACAAAACCGAGAAACAAAACAAAACAAACAAAAACTGAGATAAGTTGTCACTACCAGTCCTGCCCGATGAGAAATACCAAAGGGACTCATCAGACTGAAATGAAAGAACATGAAACAGTAATTAGATTCCACATGAAGAAATAATGAGCACTGGCAAAGACAACTATATAGGAAAATGTAAAAGACAGTATAAGTGTATTTTTTTGTTTTTAACTTTTTTTCTCTTATTTGATTTAAAAGATAACTGCATAAAGCAGTAAATATACAGTCTATAAAGATGTAATTTTTGTGACAATAACAGCACAAAGGCAGTACAAAGAACAGAGTTACACTGGAGAAAAGTTTCTGCATATTATAGAAATTAACGTGGTATTAATCCAAATTAGATCGTTTTAAATTAAAATGTTAATTGTAATCCCCAGTGAAACCACCAAGAAAATAATTTGAAATACATATGTTCATTGACTTACAGTAGGGTTATGTCCCTATAAACCCAACAGAAATTGAAAATATTATAGGTCGAAAAGGCATTTAATACATGTTACCTACTGAACATCATAGCTTAGCCTAGCCTAACTTCAAAGAGCTCAGAACACTTACATTAGCCTACAGTTGGGTAAAGTCATTTAACACACAGTCTATATTATAATGACAAAAATAAGTTTACAATAAAAATAAAATTAAAGGATCAAAATTCAAAATTGGAAGTACACTTTTTACTGAATGCATATCACTTTTTCACCATCATAAAGTCAAAATATTGTAAGTTGAATCATTGTAAGTTAGAGACCATCTGTATGTAGTGAAAGAAACCAAATGGAATTAAATGGTACAGCAATGGAGTTAAATTAAATAGTACACAACAATGGAATTAAATGGCAAATATCTATTTAACATGACAGAAGGCAGTAATGGAGGAATAAAGGAATAAAAAATACGTAAGACATTTAGAAAACAATAAGCAAAATGACAGACATAAATCCTTCCATATCAGTAATTGTATTTAGTGTAAATGCTGTAATTCAAAAGCAGAGATTGGCAGACAGACAAACAATTCCATTTATAGTTTATTCAAAAAGCATAAAATACTTAAGGATAAATTTAATTTTAAAAAAGTGCAAAACATGTGTACTGATAAATGCTCCAACATGAATGAACCTTGAAAATGTTATGCTAAGTGCAGGAAGCCAGACACCAAAGGCCAGATATTATATGATACCATTTATATGAAATGTCCAGAATGGACAAATCTATAGAGACAGAAAGTAGAGTAGTGATTGCTGGGGGCGGGTGGAGGGGAGGATGAGGAGTAGATATTATATGATACCATTTATATGAAATGTCCAGAATGGACAAATCTATAGAGACAGAAATTAGAGTAGTGATTGCTGGGGGCGGGTGGAGGGGAGGATGAGGAGCGATTATCGATGGGTAAGGGGTTTCTTTTGGGGGTAAAATGTTCTAGAATTAGATCATTGTATAGTTTTAGGTTATATAACTATGAATGTACTAAAAATAATTGAATTGTACACTTTAAAGCAGAAAGTTTTTTGATATGTGGAGTATTTCCCAATGAACATTAATTAGTTTTTAAAAATAATTAGCTGGTTTTAAAGCAGATATATGGGGGACCAGTGAGACCAAGATCAAGTGCCCTACAGGGTTGGAAAGACCACTTCTGGACTCTCAATGGTAAGATTCCAAATTTAAAAGCATAAAAGGCCCAATATAATTCTCAGCTAAACCAGATAAGTCTGCTTGAGGTAAAAGCCAGTTAAAAGGGTTACTCCCTCATCAGATCTCATGTTTTGGGTAGGTGAAAGGAGAGCGAGAGAGAGAGAGCAAGAAAGGAAAGGAAAGAGAGAGAAAGGCACTGGGGTGAAGATGTAAAGCAGGATTGAGAATTTTATCTAGAAAAAAAGCTTTGACTGTGGTTATTGACACATGAAAGTAGATGGAAATATTTAGATAAGAAACTGTCAAATTTTGGACAATCATTTATTGCAAAGAAATCCCAAGCCAGGTCTAACAATATTGTGATTGTTTGCTAAGCTTTAAAGCTGTCATGGTAGATCCAAACTGGCATGGCAGGAACACTTAATTGAGATATGGACAAAGAAGAAATTTGGAAAGGGACCCAGGGCCTATGGAGAGCAACAGACAAGGGAATTCCTTCCAGAGACGATGAATGAGAATGTAATAAAGGAACTTATACCTTTCCCCAGAGCTGAGGGCTTTAGTGTGTTCACTCAGGAAGTTCCACAACTTCCATGGACTTATGTACGACTTCTACTCCTTTCTTTTTCAAAAGGCAATTTGAAATTGTAGGTACCCTATGCAGTCTTCATTATTTTATATTTGTATGTTTTAAGGCCAAAGTGTGTGGAGTAGCTTGCGTTTTATTTTCATAGGTTGCTGTACCAAAAGGAACCATCTGAAAATGGTGCGTGGACAATACATCATCTAGAGATCCTGGTTGTGGAGCTGACTGCAATGAGTGATGGGACTTGAAGTGTCTCCCTTGGTAGTGGGTTAGTTTGCTCTATTTTGGGGGAGAAGAAGTTAGCAATAAAAGGTCAGAGATTGCTCTGTTCATAAAAACCAATTTCTCTTTCCTCCTAGGTTAGAGTACATTTCCAAATCTTTCTTTAGGTTAGGTTAGGAATGTCCAAAACAAGCTTAGAATGTGGGCAGAAACAATAAGTGCTTTCTGTGTATTTTCTAAAACCTTCCCTGGTGTCCTCCACTCCTTCTTTCTTTCATCATCTGCCCACTGAAGAGAGAGATTTTAATCTTTCTGTGTTTCAGATGTTCAATCCACTCCAGTTTCAAAGACAGGTGAAAATCCTGCCAGTTGAGCGTGTGTAGCTCTATCACCCTGTGTGGTTATGAAGCACTGGGACCACAGCAGCCTAACAGCAACTGCCTTGGCTGCTGCTGAGATTCTTGGAGCAGCTTACAGGTTGCTTCTGAGGGTCTCTCGAACATGGAAGCTCACCTGGGATTCTAACGTCCTAAAAAGTTTCTGGGAGTATATTGAAGTAGAGTTGGGGGTGGGAAAAGAAATAGTTGGGGAAATGGAGAATCAAGCACTCAACAGTGATTAGACATTTGTTTCAAAGTCAAAATTATACGATAGTCAAGAAAATTTTAACAACAAAACATAATAAACATCTGTTCTTTAAGGAATCCAGGTAAAAACTTGCCATTGAATTTTATTCATGTCCCCTTGGCTTCTCAAGCATTGTTATGTACTTGAGGTGGAGATATGTTATTGACTCAAATTCCTACCCCGTGTAGTTAAGGCAAAGCTATTCTCCATAACTTAGCCAAAGTGCAAATGCCATTTGTTTTCTGTGATGATTCCCAAAAAGAATAAGGAACATCTGAGGTTCCTCCAGGTCCAGAGTCTACTGAAGTTGCCTTGGGAACCAAAATAGCTATCGACATCCAGTAACTGAAAAGAGCTTGTCTGTTTCCTTCATTTAATAAAGAAGTGCTAAGTGTTTCACCCACCTTGTCTCCTTTAATCATCACAAAAGCCCTCTGTGATTGGCAACATTTCTGCAACTTTACAGGCTGAGATTTGGGAGCATTTCATAATTTGTTCGGATTTATGCAGCTAGTCAGTAGTCAGGCTGGGCTTTGAATGTGTTTCATCTGATTCCAAGTGATCCTAGACGTTGTACCACTTGACTCCCACTTCTCAAAAATGATATATGTGCATCCATATTCTACATCAACATATTTTAAGTGAAGATCAAGGCTCTGGTTTATCATATGTTATTTGCAATTATTAAGAAAAATATTTTTTTACTAATCAACAGAAGTCACATGGCTTCAAAACCATTCACTTGCAATATATGTTACCAACATCTTCCACAAAAAATCTTTGCTCTCCAAAGATTCCCAAACATTACTTGCTTCCAGGGGGATGGAACTCATCCCAGAGAGCTACTATAGATTATGATGATAAATATTATCATAATAGTACAATCTATTAAGAACAACTCAATGCTAGTAGTTTATAAACCTTTCAGTTTCAGGACATTTAACAAAGAAAAATCCTCTGGTCCTGTTTCCAGATTTTAAAAAAGAAAGAAAAAAAAAAACCCTCAGAAATAGGCCAAGTAGAGTAGACCATGAAGCAACAGCTCCTCCTACAGTGTGTGAGAAGGTAGCATTAAGAAGATTTCTTGTTAGATTCATTTCTGCCCCCAATGCAGGTTTTCTCTCTTCTTGATCTGCCTTCATGCTTTTCTCCCAATTCAAATATGTTGATTTTTCCTTCCCCTGATTCCCAGGAATCTCTTCCTTTTATTGGAAGCTGTGAGGACAAGATTTTAAACTCACTTACACTAACTGGAAAGTGGCTTTTAAAAAGTCTAATGAGTTCCCTTCTTAAAGAAATTTCACTTCTAATAAAGGGAAAATCTTAAATTAATCTGTATAAATGAAAGCCTCGCCCCCTGGTGTGGGTGAGAGGGGCCCAAGTCCCTCCAGCAAGAGAGCCTTGTCGTGAGGACATTTAAAGGGACCCCAACTAAATTGACTCTACCCAAGTACTTAGTTGGAAACCCCAGACACTTCAAATACTGGCTATTTTGTCTGCTGCCTCTTAATTTCTAGTCTTAATTTCTAGTCTAACCACAAGATGGCACTACTCTCCAACTGTTAACTTACTGCACCAGCCAGGGCCCCAGGGTGCGTAAAGTCAGAGTAAGCAAAAACCTTGGAAAACACTGGGATCATCCCTCACAGCCCCCTCTACCACGCTCATTTTTATTCTTTATGTTATTTTATTTTTTATTTTTTGGTCGAA
>NW_007726855.1:499282-502362 GCF_000696425.1 Galeopterus variegatus
GCTTGAGTTATGAGCAATTTCATCCTCAATATTAGTCAATATTTAGGCATAGATCCTTTAAGACATGGTATCAGAAACTTTCAGTGTTAAAAAAAGAACCATACTGCAAACAATTTTAAAGAAAGCTTTTATTCTTTTTGTTTCACCGTATCAATAATAATAAAAAAATGATGCCTTTTCTCTTGAAAAATGTCTGCATGCTTGTGATGAGTTTTTTTGCTTATTTAATTTATTTTTTTCCTTTGGGGGCCGGAGAGATGGACGGGTTGACAGACTTCGCACTGTGGACTTTTAGCTGGCCTCAGTCCCTGAGTCAGAACACACACCCTCAACATGCGCACATGTACACACTCTCTCACATGCACACACACGCGTGCACAAACACGCTTGCTCTTCCAATAGCATAAACTGTACCACACTGTCCAGCATTTCCCGTCCCTTCTGACACCTTTTCGCTGGCAGAGCCTGCACCTTCACCGAAGCCACTTCGGGCGCCCTCCCTGGGCAACTTCCACCCTCTGCAGTATGCACATTTGGTTCAAGTCGCCAGGAGAGCGCTTAGAACCTCATGGGTAAATGTCATAAAGAAATTCGCTTCTCACACACCATGTTGAGAGAATCGAAACTTCCATAAAAACCATACTTTACAGGAAAAAGCTTTCCCATGTGTGGAAAAGAAATGGTAGAAAGGACTGCGTGCTGGAGAGTTGTGGACTTACTGCAGACAGCACACGGTTTCTATCTTTCAAAAAACAGGTAACCAAAGTGAGGGCCTTTGAGAGAAATGTGTTTTTTGTTGTTGTTGTTTTTGCTGGTTTTGTTGTTGTTGTTGTTTGTTTGTTTGTTTGGAATCTCCCTCGCACAGCCAAACCTGCATTTCCTGCTTCCCTCTCTGAAGGCATCTCCCTTCCCCAGTCTCCAGCGGGCGGGCGGACCGCGAGCTTGCATGAAGCACGAGCGCCGCCTGCTGGCTTCTGGGGAGAAGGACAGTCTCCGCCAAGCTCGGCCCCAGATTTTTCTCCTGAGTTTAGTCCAAGTTGTGAAAAATTGTTTGCACACACACACACACACACACACACACACAAATATGAACAAAATGATACTTGAAACTTTATGTATTTGGAGGGAGCAATTGGTTTAACTTTCTGAAAAAAATTTTCATCAACAGATTGATGTGCAAATGTATGCGATGGTAAGATCAGCTTTGTATTCAGCGGTGCAGGGGTCTTGTGCATGTGGTTTTAAACGTGTTCAAAGACTAGAGATCCTGAGATCCGTTAATTTTCTCTGTTTGTCTGATAAAGTGCATGGAATTTTTAAATCCATTCCATAATATGACAATAAGCATTTGCTTTGCCTCATGTGCACGGTAATGGGCCCTAGGAGACGAAAGAGTGAGTCCCGGGGGGCAGATCGACAGGAGTTGCTGGGAATTTTGTGAGTGGCAGGCATCCGGAGGGAAGCGCACAGTAGAGTAGGTCAGATATTGGATTTTTCTCTGTTCTGTATTGAGCTGACTCTGGAACTGTTAATCTCTTTTCTTTCCTTACTATAGATGGATGGTTTTGTTCCAAATTCTTACAATTTGTGAGACACTGTTCAGAATTATCCTGGCATTTTCCTCTTGTTCCTTGGGACATTTATTTGACAAATGCTTATGTGCCCTGACACTGTTCATAGATTCTCAACGATAAAGGCGAAGAAAACACGGTTGCCACCCTCCAGACTCTTGCCCAAGAAACAGACATGTAAAGAACAGGCTGAGAGAGGAGGGGGCTGATGGACAGAAAGGTATGGTTATGGCACCAGGTGATTTAATCAGGTAAAGGAGCTGTGTGTGTCGTGCTTTTAGTTTTTGAATTGCACTGTCTTCTGTCCTTGGGGACCCAACTAGCCTACTGCTGCCACCCACCCCACTTTGAACTTGTGATAAGTAAAGTATCTCTCTTGTAAACTCTGGAGTTCCAATACTTCATTCAATAGCATTTGAAGTAACTTGTCCACCTCTAGCCTTTCCCCTGCTTCCTCAAAAGAGAGTAGTAAACTCTCAGCATGATTAGTTTAAAGCTTTTCAGTAATGTTAAATTGATGGATTTGTCAACCCATGTAAAATTTGTTGCCCTGCTATTTCACACTCACTAAAGCCAGGGCATTTATTCATTCAGGGGGAAGGTAGCACCCCTTGGAGTAAAGAAACCATTTCCTAGACTTTGTGTTTTCAAATGAAATTGTTTAAATTTATAGTCTGTCAGTAATCTGGAAGCAAGTGCTTCAATATTGCAAAAGAAAAATAAAATTTTATTGAGAGAGCGAGAGATTTCAGAATTGTAACAAGCTAGACATTGGAGAACTTGAACAAATCACAGAGCAGAAAAGAATCCAGAATATGACACGAGAGATATCTAATAGGCTTTGGGTGCTGAGATGGGGAAGGAGCTTTGGGCAAGACATCAGGCACAAATGTCCCCACTTTTTTCTCCTCTGACATTTGGGATTGGAACTCAGAAGCTGGGATAGAGATATACAGGTGGGTTCTGGCTGGTGGGTAGCTCGTGTTCCACTTCCCTGAACCTGGGGATCATAAAAGTCTTTCAGAACAATTTAAAATTCAGAAAACTGTTTTCAAATGGAGGGAGTAGAAGGAGAGCGCCTGAAAGGAGTGAAACAGTTCTGTTAGGGAGTTTCAACTTCAGGTTGAATATATGTGTATATTTAGGGTGGTGATGGGCCGGCTTGCACTGCTGGTGAAAGCCGATTACATGCATGTTTTCTCAGCTCCATGTTCAGTAACATCATCTTGGCAGCTTGAAATTGACCAGGTGGGGGTATTGCACCGTGGAAACTGGAAAATGCTACAAATCAAGAGTTTCCTGATGATCACTAAATGTTAACCAGCACACCATTAAATTTATACATGTATGTATATATATGTGTGTGTTTGTATATGTATATATGTATACATATACGATGGTACTTCAAAAAGTTCATGGAAAGGTTCATGTTATTTTTTAATTCTAGTTTTTCACAAATTTTTTGAAGTGCGCTCGTGTGTTTGTGTGTGTGTGTGTGTGTGTGTGTGT
>NW_007726855.1:502742-504440 GCF_000696425.1 Galeopterus variegatus
TAAGTCATTCAACCTCTGAGTTTCCATTTCCTCATCTGTGAAATGGAGATAAAATCTCCCTTGTAGTGTACTTGTGAAGAGTAGAGAGATGCAAAGTGCCTGTCAATATTAGGATCAATAAACAATGACTGCTAATAAAGGAAAATTAATCAAAGGAAAATTGATTAGAACAGACACTTTCATTCATCTGCTGATGGGAATGGTTGAAGGGCGACCACAGTCTGCAACAAAGTAAGGTATCACCCCACATTGGTAACAAACAGTTTTAAGTTTGCACGTGATTAGGTGGCAAATGGTCATCCCCCAGAGAACGTGGGAGAGTGAGCCTCACTGCAAAGCTGCAGCAGGACATATAGGACCTGGTGAAGGGTCTGCCACCTTTACTGACTAGGAATAAAACCCTAAGGCTGGACATCAAGTCTGGCTATCAGAGGAGCTTTTTTAAAACAAAAGCAAAAGGGCTTAGAACAAGCCTGCTGCACCCACAACTCCTTGAATGCAAAATATTTATGTGGCAAAGGGATAGAACAAGGCTCAGCACAGAGGGAGGACGGAGGGCTGACACGGTCTCAGACTGAATCTGTTCGCACGCCTCTCCCAGGAAACGGAAAGCAAGGTGGAAAAAATCGTGGAGAGGGGAACAAGAGCATGAACAGCCTGTTTTATTCCCAATTAAGTGTAGCATGAAAGAAGGTGATCCGTGTGAGAAGGAACAAGGCTGCCGACTGCAGAGAGGCGAAAGCGGAGCCACGTTTTAATATTTGCTGTCTGCCTCTAGGAAGGAAGAGGCTGGGTAATTGCCCAAATCTCATAACCTTTAATTACCTATATCCCTGAGGACAAATTAAAGAATATGCCAGTAGTACCTGAAACCAAGGTTAGAGGTCCTAGAAGCTGTTAAGACACAGGCTCTGTAGGAGTGGAGGAATTTTCCTTGATATTTTCACACCCCATAGGGTAGGGCAGAAAGAGAGAGCAGGACGAAGGGATCTGAGAGTCCTCATGGGCCTGTCATCTTCTGTCTGGCCTCTTCTCCCCATGTCCCTCCTCCCCAGCCCCTCAGCCCCCCAGTCTACCACCAGCCACTTTCCCACCCCAGCCCCAAACACATAAACATCTCAGGCTGTGAAGTAACCGGCATAACATTAAAAAATAAAAAAAAGTGAGGGGCCTCAAGGGAAAAATCCTGAGCAGTCAGACTTACAATGTATTTTAGAGGATCAAAGACAAGAATACTTGCAAAGGCCTGGCCTTCCCACCCTTCGCATTCTCCCTTTGTTAGAAGTCTTTGAAGATGTGACAGGGTACTCCTGGGGTGGGCCTCCTTTAGTTAAGGTTTCAAGAGGTGCTCGATAAGGCTTCAATGCCAGAAACGGATGTATAAAACATGAGGAACAGGACTAGGCAGATAAGATTGAAACTGAAACTGATGGCAGAGAAAGAGCTGGTACCATGGGGAGTCTGAGCACCGCGAGGGTACACTAGAATCAGAGAGACGGAAGCCACGCTCTGTTGTCTGCCTCAGATCAGCAAAAGCAAGCTGTGTTTCAGGCCACAGATCTGCAGCTGAGAAGGTCTCAGTGTCTCCTCTGAGAACCAAGATGTCTTTGTTTGCATTAGAGAATTAGGAAATGGAGCTAGGGAAATTTGTCAGAATGTTAAGTCCCAAAGCAGGACTTTCCTATTAGCACATATGCA
>NW_007726855.1:504680-507366 GCF_000696425.1 Galeopterus variegatus
GCTCTGTTGTCTGCCTCAGATCAGCAAAAGCAAGCTGTGTTTCAGGCCACAGATCTGCAGCCGAGAAGGTCTCAGTGTCTCCTCTGAGAACCAAGATGTCTTTGTTTGCATTAGAGAATTAGGAAATGGAGCTAGGGAAATTTGTCAGAATGTTAAGTCCCAAAGCAGGACTTTCCTATTAGCACATATGCAAACACATGCCATTGTTATTATTGTCATTTAGTTGGTCAATCTACCCATAAATATTTATGAGTACCTGCCTTGTTTCATTACAGTGCTGGGCATAACAAGGGTTACAGAAGATGGTCCCTGGACTTGATGCGTGAAGTTCAATGGGAAAGATGAGTCTAGCATCAATAGCAAAATTCCACATGTTACGAAGTTTTAAATAAATAAACAAATGCATGAACCTAAAAAGAGCAAAAAAAGAAAAAAAAAATACTCAACTATTTTTTTACAAATTCCTTCAGAACAAGAACTTATCTTATTCTTCAGTTCATCTTCAACACTGAATTAGGGTTTTCCAGAACAACAGAACCAATTGAATATTCATAGATGTATATAAGAGATTTATTATAGGCATTGGTTCCCACAGTTATGGAGACCGAGAAGTCCCACAGTCTGCCATCTGCAAGCTAGAGAACCTAGAAAACCAGTGCTGTAACTGAGTACAAAACCAAAGGTCTGAGAATTGACAAGCCAATGTAAGTCCCAGCCTGAGTCCAGAAGCCTGAGAAACAGGAGCACCGACATCCAAGGTCAGGAGAAGATGAATGTTTCAGCTCAAGCAGCGAGAGAGCAAATTTGCCCTTCCCAAGTGGGACCGCGCCATTTTTCTAAGCAAAAACAACAGGTGGCCTAAACGGATAAAAGGTGGTGCCCAAGGGAAGTTAAGGGGGAGGGCCGAGCATAGAGAGGCAAGGCACGTGCACATTTGACCTTTTCAAGGATTGGCCTAAGCTTGGAAATCCCTGCCTGCCAAGCATATAAATATGATCTTTTGTGTTACAATAAATGGAACTGCCTGACAGAACCCCCACTGCGTGTGTATGTTTGTTCCCCATCTGGGAGAGCAGCGGTGTGCTCACCCATCTCTTGGAATCTCTTTTTTGCCCTGCGTCCTGCGGTGGGGGGGAGAAAAGGGCAATCCCTTTGGCCCCAACCCTCTAGGGAAAGGAAAAACCTGTTGGGGTCCCGTGCGGCCGCTGGAGATGCCCAACACCCAAGCCTCTGTGTTCTACTCAGGCCCTCGACAAGACGGATGATGCCCACCCACATTAGTGAGGGTGGATTTTCTTTACTTAGTCTACTGATTCAAATGCTAGTCTCTTCTGGAAACATTCTACCCCAAAATAATGTCTTACCAGTGTTCTGGATATCGCTTAGCCCAGTCAAGTTGACCCATAAAATTAACCATCACCAGCACCTACCCACAACACCAGGAACAAAGTAATTCTGTAAATGTGGCCAGAATCAACTTTCTTCTCCCATTTGTGGAGTGTAAAGAACACCAGGANCTGTAAATGTGGCCAGAATCAACTTTCTTCTCCCATTTGTGGAGTGTAAAGAACACCAGGATAGATTCTGCCACAAATGCCCTTTCTCGGTGGTGCAGGAGGCGGCACTCAGTGGTGGAAATAGAATAAATGTTAGCTTGGAACACTGTTCAAGGTCTTCCCCCAGTGTTGCCTGTTGTGTGTGTTTGGGCGAGTTGCTTTAACTCTAGCTGACTTAGTCTTCTCCTCTGTAAAATAGGAAAAATATAATTTGTATCTGGCTCTATGTTGAGGACAAAATGAAAGAATACAAATAAAGAGTTCTGCAAAACTTAAAAAATGGCATGAATGATGATAGTCGTCTACAGCAAGCTTTCCCACTCCTGAGCTAAGTAAGCACTGCCTTCTTTAAACTGCATATTACTTTGGGAAGTGGTAGCGGCAGTGTTCTGTCACCTCTGTGTGAATGTGGGCAGCACATTTCTTCCGGGAGCTGAAGGGCCTTGATCTGATGTATGGGGCCTGGGCACCAAAGGCTTCAATGTATTACCTAGGCCTTCCCACACTGGGTGTAGATTTATGGGAGAAAAAGCTTTTATGAAGGGAGTGGGAAGAAAAATTGTTTCAGTGCCTGTTGCAAACCTCCGTCTTCCTACCAAATGGTAGAGAAAGGTCCCTGAGATGCTGCTTCAAATTTATAACAGGCAAGGTCAAATGTGAGGCCAGCCACAGTCACCTTGGCATATTTCTGGTGTGTTCCACTGCCGCCTCTTTCAGGCCTTTTGATTGTGGGTGTGCCCAAGGGGAGATTGCACTTGAGCAGGGTGAGGGCATTGTAAGAGAAGAAAAGGGGAGCATTTATTTTTTTAGTGGACTCACCTATGACTTTTGTAAACCTTTGTTGCAGGGTACCAGACAGAAGGCCATTTTTTTCTCACCTTTTCTCTCCAGCTCTCTTATTCTAGGCAGGGCCAGGACTAGGTAAGGCAAATGAGGTACCTAGGACTAAAGTTTAAGGAGCACTCACTCTCAAGGTTATGCTTTTGCAGGTGACATTTGATAGAAAAAGAACACCAAAGGCTGCCTTAAATAAGGAATAAAATGCAAAGATCCAGCACTCAGCCTAAGGCTAAGTATGAAGAAAAATGGGGTCAGGGAAGCCACTATCTGAAAAGGTGCACTTTATATGT
>NW_007726855.1:508515-510640 GCF_000696425.1 Galeopterus variegatus
GCTCCCACCGCGGGTTCGGATCCTATATAGGGATGACCGGTGCACTCACAGCACTCACTGGATGAGCGCAGTGCAGCCGGTCTCAAAAAGGACAAAAAAAAAAAAAGAAAGAAAATTGGAAAAGGAGGGGATGGAAATCCAACCACAAAAGGGCCAACAAAGGCGTGAAAAGGAAATTATGCAATTTCGTTTATGATCTAAGCTAGGAATTGTCTTGACAGCATTTGGCTAGCTGATTTTTCTAGGCTGTCTAATTTATAAGGAAGTGGATGAAGTTAAAACAGCAAACAAAAACAGTTTTTCCTTCTTGGTAGAAAATTTGCTTGGACTCTAAGATGATGGTATTGGAAAAGTAGCCCCTTCCACCAGCAATTGCAGAAAGTCAATGCTGAGATACCTAATATTGCTCTTGCCATAAGCCTACATATAGATCAGAGGTTCTTGATGAGGGATCCATAAAT
The DNA here is from genome assembly GCF_000696425.1 of Galeopterus variegatus. NCBI lineage: Eukaryota > Metazoa > Chordata > Mammalia > Dermoptera > Cynocephalidae > Galeopterus > Galeopterus variegatus. The sequence goes on from NW_007726855.1 coordinate 508,977, forward strand.
GGGTGTGTTAGGGCCCCAGAACTCCATAAAAATATGTCAAATACAGTAAGAAAACATACATGTGCTTGTGTGCACACACATACTCATGTACATGGGCATTTTTTGAAGGAGGACCACAGTATGCTCAGCCTCAGAAATTTAAGAACTATTGTGCCACATTTAAGCTTTAAAAAAAATCATTAAATAAATTTCACAATCTTATAGTGGAAAGAATATTACCTGGGAGCCACAAGACCTTGTGACTTACCAACATCTTGATGAGAGACCATAAACCAAAGTCAATTAGCTTCTTTGAAGTTTATCTCTCTTAAGTATTTTACGAGTTTTTAAGTAATACCATCAGGCAACAGAGTAAGAGCCTAAAGTTTAAGAGGAACACTGACAACAATGAACAAGTTCCCCTTAATCTCCTATGATGAGTTATTTAATGTACTATGGTTTGATTCCAGGGTCCAAGTGGTCTCTCCTCATAAATTAAATACAGTGAAGTAATTGTGTATTCTTTGGTATAAATCCTAAGAATGTTTTATCTACTGTTGCTGACACCGACACTTCTCTAAGGAGCCTCCAAAATAATGCAAAACTTTAACAAAACAGATATCTGGACAGTTTCTTCTCTAAGAATTAAAACAAAATATCTAGATAAAGAAAGTTAAGGATCAAAGTTAAGAATATACAGCCCAAGAATTTCATCCCCCACCCTTTAAAATACACTCAGACCAAAAATGTGGCCAAGAAGTAAGTCTTAGTCCGTTTGTGCTGTAATAACAAAATATCTGAGACTGAGCAATTTATGAAGAACATAAATTTATTTCTCACAGATCTGGAGGCTGGAAATCCAAGATAAAGGCACTTGTAGATTTGGTGTTGTAAAGGTTCATCTTCATAGATGGTGTTGTCTAGGTGTCCTCACATGGCAGAAGAGACAGAAAGGGTAAAAGGGAACAAATCTGTGTCCTTACATGGCAGAAAAGCAGAAGACAGCAAACCCACTCTGTCAAGCTCTTTATAAGGGTCTTAACCCCATCCATGAGGCCTCCATTCTCATGACTTAGTTTCTAGAGGCCCCACCTCTTAATTCTATCACATTGACAATTAAATTTCAACATACTAATTTTCCAGGACATGTTCAGACCATAGCAAAGTAGGTGATTAAAATAGAGACAGAAGTACCCTCTCTCTGACATTGGATAAGACCAAAGGCTAGTCTAAGCTAATAACAACTTAACTTTGATCACTTGCAAAACTCTACACTTTTACTCCCCCAATTAATTTGTTTTAGATGACACATTTTGTATCTTTTACAGTTTGTGTCCCTTATCAAATTATTGTAGCTACAGTTGTTTTTAATAGTTTTATTTTTTAACCATCATACTAGAGATTATAATTGATTTTCACACTACCATTACACTATATGAGTATTCTCAGTTTGACTATATTCTTATTTTTACCAGTGAGTTTTACATTTTCATGTTGCTACTTAGCAATCTTTTTCTTCAGTTTGAAGGACTGTTAGCATTTCTTGTAAGGCAGATCTAGTGGTGATAAATTGCCTTAGTTTTTGTTTGTCTGAGAAAGTTTTTTCTCTCCTTTATTTTTGAAAGACAAGATTACTATTTATAGTATTCTTGGTTGGCAGGTTTTCTTTTGTTGCTGTTGTTGTT
>NW_007726855.1:511552-513492 GCF_000696425.1 Galeopterus variegatus
GACTATATTCTTATTTTTACCAGTGAGTTTTACATTTTCATGTTGCTACTTAGCAATCTTTTTCTTCAGTTTGAAGGACTGTTAGCATTTCTTGTAAGGCAGATCTAGTGGTGATAAATTGCCTTAGTTTTTGTTTGTCTGAGAAAGTTTTTTCTCTCCTTTATTTTTGAAAGACAAGATTACTATTTATAGTATTCTTGGTTGGCAGGTTTTCTTTTGTTGCTGTTGTTGTTTTTAGCTTTTTGAATATATCACCCCATTCCCTTTTGACCTGCAGGATTTCTGTTGAAAAATACACTGATAGTCTTATTATGATCCCCTTGAGTGTAACATGTCACTCTCTCTTGCAGCTTTCAATATACTTTCTTTGTCCTTAACATTTGATAATTTGATTATAATGTATCTTGATATATTATAGACCTGAAATGTAGGTCTCTATGAATTATGTGTGTTTTGAGCTTCCTGGATCTGGATTTCTATTTCCTTCTCTAGGCTTAGGAAATTTTCTGCCATTATTTCTTTGAATATGTTTTCTGTTTTATCTCTCTTCTATTTCTGGTACTCTGGTAATGTCTATATTATTCTGCTTGGTGGTGTCTCATAAGGTCCTTAAGCTATCTTCTCTATTTTTTGTTCTTTCTTCTTTTAATCTCCTCAGATTATATGATTTCCAATGATCTATCTTCAAGTTTGCTAATTCTTTCATCTGCTTGGTCTAGTCTGCTGTTTAACCTCTCTATTGATTTTTTGAGTTCAGTTATTGCATTTTTTAACTTAATCATTTTTATTTGGTAGTTTTTATATTTTTCCATCTCTTTGTTGAAATTCTAAGTTTGCTCATGCTTTGCTCTTCTTACCTTAGTGAGCATATTTATGACTGTACTTTTGAATTCCCTGTCAGGTAAATTACATATCTCCATTTCATTAAGGTTAGCTTCTGGAGATTCATTTATTTATTTATTTTTAGAATGTAGTTTCCTATGTCTTCATTTTACTTGACTCTGTGTTGGTTTCTGTGCATTAGATAAAGGAACCACCTCTACCAGTCCTGTTAGACCGATCTTATGTAGGAGATGTTTCTCTTCAATAAGCTTTGCCAGAGATTATTGGAGCTTCCAAACTCTTTGTGCTTGTCCAACCTACTGTCTTTGTTCTTAGTAGCCCCCAAGAAGTTAGAGGGTGTTAAGTCCTGCAATTGACTTTGGAGAGATGGGATAGCAGACAGTTCCTTGAAATTCAGCAAATTGGGGTGTTATATGTGTGTTCCAGTTTCATCTCTCCTTGCAGAGAAGCTGAAAGCCAGAGTTCATCTCCCTCTTGTCTTGCCCTACACCAAGGATAGGCATATGCCTGTACTCTTGACCAGACTGCTTACTTTGAACCTGGGGAGATACATGCTGAAACTTTGCAAGTTTAAAAGTCACCTTTTTGTTCTCTTTGGAGGCAGATGCAGGAATGCAGAGCTCTGTCAACTTCCAGAACTAGGTGATTTAGGAATCAGTTTCTCAGGTGAAGGCTGTAAGGTTTGAGTCACTGAATGCATGTAGAACTACTACTGGAGAGAGTGTGAAGATCTAAATTTATTGCTGGAGCAAGCCAGGGAGAAAGGCACAAGAAGTGCCTACTCGACCTATTCAAATGAGCAGAAGTCTCACACCCTCCCAGCAAGATGATACTTCTAATCTGGAGTTATGGCTGAAGCAAGTCAGGGAGGAAGGTGCAGTAGTGCCCATTTTCCCATTTAGGCAAGGAGAGGTCCCCCAGCCATCCTCCAATGAGAGATTGCAGTTGTTTATCTCTAGAGAAAGCCAGAGCAGGGAGTGTGAGAAGTGCCACCACTTTTGTTCTTGCTCACAGAGGCCTCCAACCTATTTGCACAGAGAGATTGCAGCACTGGAATTATCACTGGAGAAAGCTGGGGAAGGAGAGGCAGGAATTCC
>NW_007726855.1:514068-515147 GCF_000696425.1 Galeopterus variegatus
GAGAGATTGCAGCACTGGAATTATCACTGGAGAAAGCTGGGGAAGGAGAGGCAGGAATTCCACTCTTTTATTTAAGCAAGAAGAATTCTCAGACTCTTCTTGCAGGGAGAGCCTTTTGGTCTTGAGTTATCAATGGAGCAAGCCAGGAAAGAAGGTGCAGGGAGTACCCCATTCCCTTTGAGGCATAAAGAGGTCTCTCAGCCTCCAACTAAGAGAAATTGAAGGAATTTGTCAGTGGAAATGTAAATTAGTATAGACATTTTGAAAAATCATATGAAGGTTCCTCAAAAAACTAAAAGTAGAATCAGCATGTGATCCAGCAATTCCACATTTGGGTATATATCCCAAGGAATTGAAATAAGTATGTTGAAGAGATATGTACACTTCTATGTTCACTGAAGCCTTATTTACAATAGCCAAGATAGGTCATCAATCTAAGTGTCCATCACAGGTAAATGAAAAAACAAACTGTGGTATATATATATACAATGAAATACTATACAGTCTTTAAAAAGAAGGAAATTCTGTCATTTGTGACAACATGGAACTGGAAAACATTATGCTAAGTTAAATAAGCCAGGCACAGAGAGACAAATACTGTATGATCTCACGTACAGGTAAAATCTAAAAACGTCAGTCCCATAGGAGCAGGGAATAGAAAGGTGGTTACCAGAGTCTGGGGAGCAGGGAAGAGGGAAGAATGAGGAAAGACAAGATGTTGATCAAAGGGTACAAAGTTTTAGTTAGAATAGAAATAAGTTTTAGCGATCTATGGTACTGCATCGTGACCACAGTCAATAATAATATATTGTATATTTCAAGATTGCCAAAAAAATAAATTTTAACATTCTTACCACAAAACAAATGTAAGTGTTAATATTAATCAAATCTTGATTTAATCTTTTTACAATGTATACATAGATCAAAACATCAAACTGTATCCCATAACTACACACAGTTATTTTTTGGTAATTTTAAAAAATTACATTAAAAAATCCTGGTATGTTGGACTTGCAGAGGGAGAGAACATTCTACAGGCTACAAAGTGGAGTGGGGGGTAAGGGTAGAGTGGGAGGGAG
>NW_007726855.1:516973-517455 GCF_000696425.1 Galeopterus variegatus
AGTTATAAAAATTCTTAGTTTGGGGTTGATAGTTTGAGAGAGAGGGGTTAGGAATTATGAAATTAAATAAAAAATAAAAATAGAAAAAACAAGAAGAATGAATGGATCCCAAAGAATTGCTCAGATTGGAGCCTCTGTAGGAAAAATGTATAGTAAGAAATTCCCTGCCATAAGTGGCCAAGTATCTCCAAAACTGTTGATGTTATATATTCTATTTTAAGTATGTATTTATCCTAAGATATAATGTAATGTTGCTGTGACAACATATTACCAATATTCAATACTATACCATCACTCATTATATACTGTCTTGGTAAACTTTTGGAGAATGAACAAAAGAAATGACAGTAAGCCAGACCGAGACATTTCTCTGGAGTAAATGTAAGAGAAGAAGGAATGAGGCAGATAAAAGTAAATCCACCAGAAAACTTTGGAAACTTGGGGTAAACTGTTAAGCTTACTCCAGATAGTAGAATGGGAGC
>NW_007726855.1:518447-525677 GCF_000696425.1 Galeopterus variegatus
CAGAAAACTTTGGAAACTTGGGGTAAACTGTTAAGCTTACTCCAGATAGTAGAATGGGAGCTTCAGATTTTTGTTCAGAAATTATGCTGATTAATTTTGTTTCTCAGCATAATAAACATAATTTTAAAAACCTGATAATGCTCCATGCATTTCACCATCAATAACTAAAAAACTGGACAAATTTATTTTTTTAAAAAAATTTAGACCTGAGACAAAGAACATCACAGGAGTATAGTTCCCAAAATAGGAAAACAAATTAGGCGAGCTCTAGAATCTCCCCAGCTTTTCACCTGAATAAAATAATGTTCCATAGAACAGAGAGAAGCAATTCAAGCAGTCATAGTCTCACTGAGTTTGTATAACATAGATCAAAGTTTGGGAAAGCTGGGGTGGCTAAAATTTCTTAGATAACATACAAGAAATAAGTAAGTTACAGAGGGAAATAGCTCCATAAAACTTTATAAGGATCCCCATAGATATTTGGATACATATTATGCTACACATTCATAGGGTAAAACTTTATGAGGCCAGGAGAAAAACAGTGACGAGAGAAAGAACTATTAGGTAGTTGTAAATCAAACAGCTGATCTGGTTTGCACAGGGTTAAAAAATATTTGAGTTTTGACCAAAAAGAGCTGGAAGACTTCACTGAACACCCAAGGCATTTAGTAGAGACTCCATAATGGCTAAAAACAGTGTTATAAGTAACACCAACAAGATGGTGAAATAGGGTTTTCTACTATCATCTCCACATAGAAGCACACATTTTGAGAACTACCCATGGATGAGAGTAGTTTTGTGGAAGCAAAACATCTGAGAACAGACATACTGAAGAGAGTGAGAAGAATAGATTCACCTTACCCCATCAGTCCTCCCCCAAAGTGCAAAGCTCAGTGCCTAGAGAGACCCCCTTGGCCTGTGGTTTCTCACAAAGGGGAGCATAAGAGTGCAGTCAGTGAGCACCCAGCCCCTTCAGCCATGTGGCATGCTGATCAAGAGGCCCCTTTCTTTCTCATTCTACCTAGGATATTGGCAATCAGTACAGCTGAGTGGTGGGAGAAGGTTGGGATGAGGGAAGTGAGATGGGGACTAACAGTAACCAGAGCTCAGAACACAACAAAGAACCATGGACCTACTAACCACTTTGTATACTCCATTAGGAAGCCCACCCATGAACCACTTGGGACACCTTACCTGCAGATCAGCCTAATGGGTCTATGGGGACCTGTAATACTTTGCAGCTCATACTGTGACTGGCTCTCCACATGTGCTTCTGTGAGGAACTGAAAACCTCTGCAGATGGCTCATGAGCACATATAAATAGCTAGCCTGACTATGCAGGGCTGGGGGAAGGCACACAAACAAGCATTTTGGGACATGCCCTAGGAAAAACAAATGGGAACTCTCAGTACCCAGCCTGGCTTTGCAAGATCAAGAGAAGGGATACAATCATAAAAAATTCCTTCCCAAGAACAAACAAGAGGTGTACAGTTAGTGTATCCATAGAGAATTTCTGAGAGAGTCTCAGAGTACCTAGCCAGGCTGACAGATGAAAGTGTTTGTTTCCTTGAGTTGACTGTTCCTTCAAATGTGCAGATAGCAATGCAAGACTTCAAGGAATGCAAAAAAATCAAGAGAACGTGACACCAAGAGAACACAACAGTTTTCTAGTAACCAACACTAAAGAAATGGAGATCAACAAATTGAGAAAGAACTCAAAACAATTGTCTTAAGGAAGCTCAGTGAGCTACAAGAGAACACAGATAGACAACTCAATGAAATCAAGCACACAATACATGAACAAAACAAGAAGTTCAACAAAGATATAGAAAACATAAAAAAAAAAAAGAAATTTTCAGAGCTTAAAAACACAATGGAATAATGGCTGAAAACTTTCCAAATCGGGAGAGAGATATGGATGTCCAGGTATATGAAACTTAGAGATTTTCAAAGACATTTAAATCAAAGAGGACTTCAGCAAGACACATAATCAAACTGTCAAAAATTAGACAAAAAGAATTTTGAAAGCAGCAAGAGCCTCGTCACTTACAACAAAGTCTTCTAAGATTATCAGCAGATTTCTCAGCAAATATAACATAGGAGAGAGTGAGACGATATTTTCAAAGTGCTGAAAGAAAAAACTACCAACAAGAAAATTTTACCCAGCAAAGCTGTCCTTCAGAAATAAAGGAGAGATGAAGAATTTTCTAGACAAACAAAAGCTGAGAAAGTTATCACTACGAGACCTGAGGTGAGGAAGTTATCAACACCTAATACTGTAATGGTGATGTTTGAGTCACTTTGAACTCTAGCACAAAGGTTAAAGACAAAAGTATTAAAAGTAACTATAGTAACAATAACTTGTTAAAAAGTTATCACTACGAGACCTGAGGTGAGGAAGTTATCAACACCTAATACTGTAATGGTGATTTTTGAGTCACTTTGAACTCTAGCACAAAGGTTAAAGACAAAAGTATTAAAAGTAACTATAGTAACAATAACTTGTTAGTGGACACCCAATATAAAAAGATGTAAACTATGAATCAAAACATAAAATGGGGAGAGTAAAAGTGTTGGATTTCTGTATACATCAAAGTTAAGTTGTTATAAACTTAAAATAGACTGTGACAAGATATTTTATGTAAGCCTCATGGTAACCACAAAGCAAAAAACCTATAGAGATAAACAAAAGATAAGAAGGAAGAAACCAAAGCATACCACCACAGAAAATCAGTAAATTACAAAGGACAACCGCAAGAGAGGAAGAAAAAAACAAAGGAACTACAAAGTAGCCAAAAAACAATAAACAAAATGTCAACAGTAAGTATTTATATATCAATAATTACCTTAAATGTAAATAAATTAAATTCCCCAATCAAAAAACACAGATTGGTTGAGTGAATTAAAAAAAAAAACAACCAAACAAAACACCCCCCACTATATGCTGCTGACATGAGGCTCAATTCAGCTTGAAGGACACACATCAGCTGAAAGTAAAGGGCTAGAAAAAGATATACCATGTAAATGGAAGCCAAAAGATAGCATGGGAAGCTGTACTGATATCAGACTTTAAGCAAAACACTATAATAAGAGACAAAGAAAGTCATTATATAATGTTATGGGGTCAATTCATCATAGAGATAAAGACATTATAAATATACGTGCACCTAACACTGAAAAAAAAGAATTTCTACACAAGGATTTCTTACCTAAATATATAAAGTGAATAGTAACAGATCTGAAGGGAGAAATAGACAACAATACAATCATAGTAGGGGACTTTAATACCCGACTTTCAACAATAGATACATCATTGAGACGGAAAATTAATACGGAAAAATCAGACTTGAACTACACTTTAGACAAAATGAACAAACACATACAGAACATTTCATCCAACAGAGGCAGAAGATAGATTCTTCTGAAGTGCACATGAAACATTTTTCAGGATATATCATATGTTAGATCACAAAACAAGTCTTAACAAATTTAAAAATATTGAAATTGTATAAAGTATCTTTCCCCAAAGACAAGGATATGAAACTAGATATCAGTAATGAGAGAACAACTGGAGAATTCAAAAATATGTGGAAATCAACAGACTTTTGAATAACCAATAGGTCAAAGAAGAAATCAAAAGGGAAAACAAAAAAAATCTTAGAACAAATGAAAATCAAATTACAACACACTAAAACTTATGAGATGCAGCAAAAGAAGTTCTACAAGGGAAATTTATAGTGATAAACACCTACATTAAGAAAAAAGAAACGTTGCAAATAACCTAATTTTACATGTCAAGTAACTAAAGAATGAAGAATAAACCAAGCCCCAAAATAGCAGAAATAGGAAAATAACAAAGATCAGAGCAGAAATAAATGAAGTAGAGACTAGAAGAACAATAGAGAAGATCAATAAAACTAAGGGTTTGTGTTTTGAAAAGATAAACAAAATTAACAATACTTTTATTAGACTAAGAAGGAAAAGAAAGAAGACAAATATGGCAATCAAAAACAAAGAGGAGATATTACAACTGATACTATAAAAGTACAAAGGATCATAAGAGACTACTATAAACAATCACATGCCAAAAAACTGGACAACCTGGGAGAAATGAATACATTCCTAGAAACATACAACCTCCCAAGACTAAATAATGAGGAAAATCTGAACAAATCAATAATAAGTAAGGAGATGGACGTTGTATTAGCCTGTTACTGTTGCTTATAACAGAAGTACCTGAAACTATATAATTTGTAAAGAAACAATATCTATTGCTTACAGTTTTGGAGCCCGGAAAGTTCACAGTCCAGGGAATACACCTGATGAGGGTCTTTTCCTGGTGGTGACTCTATAGTAACACAGGGTATCACATGGCAAAAGTGGCTGAGCAAGAGAGAGCTAAGCTTTTTCAGCTGCTCTCCTTTTAAAGCAATCAGATGAGCACCCATTACCACCCATTAAATCATCAACTTATTACACAGTGAATGGATCAATCCATTGCATGGTCCTCACAATTTAACTACCTCTTAAAGGCCCCAACTATCAATTAGCATAGTAGGATTTCCCACCCTCTAAACACTATTACAGTGGGGATTAAGTTCCAATACATGAAATTGGGGCAGACTCATTCACCCATAAAGGAAGCATTAATGAAAAACTCCAAAGAAAAGACCAGGCTTGAAGGCTTCACTGCTGAATTCTACCAAACATTTTAAAAGAATTAATACCAATTCTTCTCAAACACTTAAAAAAAACGGAAGAGGAATTAATACTTCCAAAGGCCAGAATTATCCTGGCATGAAAGCCAGATAAGGACACTACAAAGAAAGAAATTGACAGGCCAATATGCCTGATGAACGTAGATGCAAAAATCTTTAACAAAATACTAGCAAACTGAACTTAGCAGCACATTAAAAGGTTCATGCACCATGATCAAGTATGATTTACCCCTAAGATGCAAGGATGGTTCAACATACGCAAATCAATAATTATAATACCACATTAACAGAACGAAGTAAAAAAATCATATCATTATCTCAATAGATGCAGAAAAAGCATTTGACAAAATTCAACATAGTTTTATAATAAGAGTTATAAACATATTATGTATAGAAGGAATGTGTACCTCAACATAATAAAGGCCACGTATGTCGGGCCCACAGCTAACATCATACTCAACAGTGAAAAGCTGAAAGCTTTTCCTCTCAGATCGGGAAGAGAAGAGTGTCTACTCTTATCACTTCTATTCAACATAGTACTGGAAGTCCTATCAGAGCAATTCAACGAAAATAAAACACAAAAGGAATTCAAATCAGAAAAAAGTTAAAGTTACTCTGTTTGCAGATGACCTGATCTTATACATAGAAAACCCCAGAGACTCTAACAAAAATGCTCTTCGAACTAATACACAAATTTAGTATATTTCTGGATACAAAATCAAAATACAAAAATCAGTTGCATTTCTATAAACTGACAACAAAGTATCTGAAAAATAAATTAAGAAAATAATCTCATTTATAATAGCATCAAAAAGAATAAACTCTTTAGGAATAAATTAGCCAAAGAGGTAAAAGATCTGCACACTGAATACTGTGAAGCATTGATAAGAGAAATTGTAAAAGACACAAATAAGTGGAAAGATATCCCTTATTCATATATTGGAAGAATTAATATTATTAAAATGTCCATACTACCCAAAGCAATCTACAGATTCAATACAATCTCTATCAAAATTCCAGTAGCATTTTTCACAGAAATAGAAAAAACAATTCTAAAGTTCTCATGGAACCCCAAAGACCCTGAACAATCAAAGCAATCTTGAGTCAGAAGAAGAAAGCTTGAGGCATCACATTTCCTGATTTCAAATTCTATTACAAAGCTATAGTAAGTATATCAAAAAAATATGATACCGGCATAAAAACAGATACATGGACCAGAATAGAATAAGGAGCCCAGACATAAACCCATGCATATATGGTCAATTAGTCTTCAACAAAGCTGCCAAGAATGTACAATGGGAAAAGAATAATCTCTCTAATAAATTATATTGAAAAAATAAGATATCCACAAGCAAAAAAATAAATAAGTAAAAAATAAACTGGAGCCTTATTGTATTAGGGCAGTTTTCTGTTGTTTATAACAGAACACCTGCAACTGGGTAGTTTCCAAAAATAAATCAATTTATTTCTTATAGTTTTGGAGCTGGGAAGTCTAAGGTCAATGCAGCACATCTGGTGAGGGCCTTCTTCATGGGGACTCTCTACAAAGTCCTGTGGTGACAAAGAATACTACATGGTAAGGGCTTTGCAAGAGCAAGCTAATGTGCTTCCTCCTCTCCTTATAAAGCTGATAGTGCCACTCCCATGGTAACCTANCAAGCTAATGTGCTTCCTCCTCTCCTTATAAAGCTGATAGTGCCACTCCCATGGTAACCTACTACTCCATCAATCTGTGAATGAATTAAACCACTTACAAGGACATAGCCCTCATGGCTTAACCACCTCTTAAAGGCTCCACCTTTCAAATACCACGTTCAGGATTAACCAGCATGAGCTTGAGTGGGACATTCAAACCATAGCACTTATTTTACATCACACACAAAACCCAATTAGAAATGGATTAAAAACTTAAACAAAAGACATAAAACCCCTAAAACTTCTAGAAGAAGAAAACACAGAGAAAAAACTGCTGACATTGTTTTGGGCAATTATTATTTTTTGGCTATGACACAAAAGTACGGGCAACAAAAGCAAACCTAAATAAGTGGGACTACATCAAACTAAAATGCTTCTGCACAGAAAAGGAAACAATCAACAGAGCAAACAGACAATCTCCTAGAATGGGAGAAAATATTTGCAAACCATATATTTGATAAGGAGTTAATATCCAAAACATATAAGAAATTCATACTACTCCATAGCAAAAAAACAAATAACCCAAATTTTAAAAAAATGGGCAAAATACTTGAATAAACATTTTTCCAAAGAAGACATAAAAATGGCCAAAAGGTATATGAAAATCTGTTTGACATCACTAACATCAGGGAAATGAAAATCAAAACTACAATGAGATATCACCTCATACCTGTTAGAATTGCTTTTATCAAAGAAGCAAAAGATAAGTGTTGGTGAGATTAAGGAGAAATTGTAACCCTTGTACACTGTTGGTAGAAATGTAAAATGGTACAGCTGCCATGGAAAACAGTATGGAAGTTTCTCAAAAAAAAAAAAA
>NW_007726855.1:526677-544996 GCF_000696425.1 Galeopterus variegatus
AAAAAAAAAAAAAATAGGACTTCCATGTTATTTAACAATCTCACTTCTGGGTATACATACAAAGGAAATAAAATCAGTATGTTGAAGAGATATCTGCATTCCCATGCTTATTACAGCTTTATTTACAATATAATTGTGTGTATCTATGTATACATACACACACACACACACACACATACAGTGGATTATTATTCAGCCTTAAAAAACTTGAAGAACATTATGCTAAGTGAAAAAAACCAGATGCAGAAGGACAAATAGTGCATAATCTCACTTATATATTGAAACACATCAAGTTGAACTCACGGTAACAGAGAGCAGAATGGTTGCTACTAGTGGCTGGGGATAATTGGATCATGTTGGCCAAATGTGCAAACTGTCAATTAGAAGTTGAATAAAGTCTAGAGATCTACTGTATAGCATGGTGACTATGGTTCACAATAATGTATCAAATGCTTGAAATTTGCTAAGGGAAGAGATCTCAAGTGTTCTCACCACAAAAACTATGGTAAATATGTGAGGTGATTAGTGTTAATTAGCTTTATCGTGATAATCATTTCACAATTATACACATCTGAAAACATCACATTGTATACCTTAAATATGCACAATCTTTATTCAACAATAATACCTCGATAAAGTTTAAATGAACAACACAAAACAGTGTTCAACTGCTAAAGAGTTTACACTTTTCTAGGCAAGTTCTTACAAAGCTGTAATCAAGATCTGGAAGGATGAAGTTAACCTAAAAGCAATGTAAGTGACTCCCAGAAAAAAATACTACACTTGTTTTTAGGAAGAAAACAAAATTCAGGTACTCAACCAGGTAACAATTACAGTACTCAGCGTTCAATCAAATATGACTAGGCATGCAAAGAGGCAGAGAATCAGGATTCATAAACAAAACAAAAACCAGTCAATGAAAAAAGCTTGAGAAATTACAGATATTATGGGATTATTAAAAGACTATAAAACTGTTTTAAATATGTCCAAATGATGTAAAAGGAAACATGAACATGATGAAATGAAAAATATAAAAAAGAATGAAATGAAATTTTTTGAGTTGACAAATACATCGAATTGAAAAATTCACTGGATACACTTAGGAGACTAGACACCACAGAAGGAAAGATCAGAGAACTGAAGGCAGAGCAAGCCTCAAACTGAAGCACAAAAATACAAAAGTCAGAACAAATTTCATACAGCTTCACCGACCATGGGACAATATTAAGTGATCTAACATGAGTATTATTGGAATCCACGATTTAATTTTGAACTGGTGGTTCTAGTCAGTCCAAGAAGGCAAGAAAAGAAACAAAAGGCATTGGAAAGAAAGAAATAAAAATGTCTTTATTCATAGAGAACAGAAAACCCCAAGTAATTTAAAAAATTTGTTAGAACTACTCGGTGAGTTTAGCAATTGACTAAACAGTTGACTATATATATCAAAAAATCAATTTTATATTCCAGCAATGGACACTTGGAACACTATGAAACACTTGGGGATAAATTTAACAAAAGCTATACAAGATTGATAAACTGAATACAATAGAACAGTGCTAAAAAAATTAAAGAAGTCTTAAATAAATGAAGAAATATACCACCTTACAGATCAGAAAATACAATATGTTAAAATGCCATTTCTATACAAATTGCAATTTTAATCAAAATTTGTTTTTTTAGAAATTGACAAGCTAATTACAAAATTTGATTGGATATGCAAAAGACCATAGAAAAGCCAAAACAATTTTGAAAAAAAGGAACAAGGTAGGAGGACTTACACTTCTTAATTTCAAGACATTCTAAAACTACAGTAGTTAAAGGACTGTTGTATGAACATAAGCACAGCAATACAAATGGGAAAGAATATTGATTTTGGAGAAAGTTTCTGAGATAACCAAGGGAATACTCTTTCCAACAAGTTGGGCTGGAGCAACTGAATAACAATATAGAAAAACAAAACTGAACCACAATCTGCCTCAAATCATAGACAAAAGATAACTTGAAATTGATTAAATCTAAATTTAAAAAGCTAGAACTATGTAATTTCTAGAAGAAAATATAGGATAATATCTTTGTAACCTTTGAACAGGCAAGATTTCTCTGATTACAAAAATTATTCATCATAAAAGAAAAAGACTAAAAAATTGGAACTTTATCAAAATTAAAACCTTCTCTTTAAAAACATTGCTTAGAAAATAAGGCAAGCTGCGGACAGAGAAAATATATTTGCAACCTATATTGCAATATCTAACAAAGGACATTTTCAAAATATGTAAAGAAATTTTATGTCTCATTAATAAAACAAAAAGCCAATAAAAAGTTGGCAAAAGACTGAACAGACACTTCTCAGAAGAAGATATTCAAATGGCCAATAATCACAAGAAAAGGTGTTCAACATCATTATTCATCAAGGAATGCAAATAAAGTCATAATGAGATACCACTACACACTCACTAGGATAACTAAAACTTAAAAAGACTTTAACCACGTATTGGCAAGGATGTGGAGCTACTTGAACTTTCATATAATGCCAATGGGAGTGTTAAATGGGACAACTACTTTGGGAAACAACTTGGCAGTTTCTTCTGTAGTTAAAAATACACTTACCATATGACCCAGAAATTCCACTCCAAGAGAAATGCAAACGTATGTCTACACAAAAGTTTGTACACAGACCTTGAACTTTCATATAATGCCAATGGGAGTGTTAAATGGGACAACTACTTTGGGAAACAACTCGGCAGTTTCTTCTGTAGTTAAAAATACACTTACCATATGACCCAGAAATTCCACTCCAAGAGAAATGCAAACATATGTCTACACAAAAGTTTGTACACAGACGATCACAGCAGCATTATTGACAACAGTCACAAACTGAAAACAACATCAAGAGGTTTACAGGTCAGCACATTGTGGTATATTCATATTGTGGCCTATTATTCAGCAATTAAAAGAAACAAACTACTAATATATACAATACAGGCGAATCTCAAACACATCGTACTGAGCCAAGTACAGCACTGTGTGATTCTATTTATATGAAACTAATCCTTAGATACAGAAACCAGTTCTGGTGGTTGTCTGGATTGGGATATGACGAGGGGATTAAATACAAAGAGGCATATGGGAAAAATTAAAGATAATGAAAATATTTTTTTATTTTTATTATGCTGGAATAACCAAACACATTTCTCAAACGTCACTAAATGATACGAGTTAATTTGGATCATTTTATTGTGTATAAATTTTATCTCAATAAAATTGATAAAACAATTATACAGAGAGAATTTGTCTATAAACTGAGAGGGATAAAAGCAATAGACAATCTAGTAGCTAGAGATTCTCAGGAATTCAATCAATGAGATAACTAGCATCAGAACTGTTTATTAACCTGTTTGTGCCATTGTTTTCTCATTGTAAAATAGAGATCATATAATTACCTCTTACCTAGGATTGCTCTCAAGATCAAATTAGTGAATATACATAAAACTCTTACTATAAATCCCGGCAGATATTAAGAATTAAATAAAGGTTATCTGTAGTTATTGTGACTAGCAATAGTTAGAAACTATACCAGGCATGCAGCGGGCTACAGTGATAGTGCAGATGTTCCCAACGTGGGGAACTTAGGCTTTGTTGAGAAACAAGGCCAATCAATTCTCCTCTACACACAAGTGTTCTGGGAAACCTATGGACAAATTCCCCTTTACAGATATGAAAGTGGCCCATCATTTGTCACACAAATACTCACTTTCTGCCTTTTTCTCGGAAAATAAATGGGTTGGATTGGCAAATTGTGGCAGCTGCCTATTACTGTTGTATAATGTACACTACAATCTGCACACACATTTCACAGAGGACAATTTATACATATTAAAACAAAAGTATGTATTCCTGTATAACTCTGAAATTTCACTTGCTTGGTATATTTTTGTTGCTCTTAGTGAAAGGCAAGGGAACTTTCCTCAAAGGAGGTAACAAAATTATGATCAGATGTTACTATGGCTCATCATTTGAGCCTCAGGAGGTATGTTATAAAGGTCAGGACTCTGACTTTGAAGAAGTCACTTGGACATGGCCCATTGGTCATGGGTTGAAGGTAAACATTTCTGTGACCATCTTCTAAGACCAATGTGCCATGAGGTATTAGTTTCCTGTGGCTAGTGTTACAAATTACCACAAACTAGGTGACACAACAGAAATTTATCTCACAGTTCTAGAGGCCAGAAATCCTAAATCAAGGTGTCAGCAGGGCCACACTTTACCTGGATGCTCTGGGAAGAGAATCTATTTCTCTCTTAGCTTCTGGTTGTTGCTGACAATCCTTGGAACTCCTCGGCTAATAGCTACCTCACTCCAATCTCGGCCTCTGTCTTTACATGGCCTCCTTGTCATCTGTCTATGTCTTCTCTTTTGACTCTTATAAGGCCATTTCTCATCAGACTTATGGCTCACTTGAGTAATCCAGAATGATCTCATTTCAAGATCCCTAATTTAGTTATATCGTCAAAGACCATTTTTCCTAATTAGGCAACATTCACATGTCCCAGGGATGTAAGTGTGGACATATCTTTGGCGGGCTGTCACCATTCAACCCACCACACATGCCTTCCCACAGTGCTTGGACTTTTGAGGTAACTCCACCTTCAACAGAGGATAGAAAAGCAATTCAGGGATTATTGGATATTATTTAGTATTGCCAGAATGAAGGAATAAAAGACACAGGGAAATAATTGAATCGAAGATTCATGGGGGCAGAAACTGTGTGTATTATTTATTCTTATGCCACAACATGCACTCCAGTGCCTGTCACATAGAAGATTTTTGATAGCTGCTTATTCATTCTATGAGTGAATGGATAACTCATGAAGTGGTCTTTGTCTCTTGGCATCCTGAAGAAAGCACATCACATTTGGGCCTCAGTCACTGAAATTCTGGTATGGTCTCCAAGCAAAGAGGCCATAACCAGAAAACCTGATGCTGAGTCCTGGAAAGTGGGCTGGCAGAAGTGCTCCTGGTGACTTAAGGTGGGCTGGGTCTCATGGGAAAGTGAATCCTGTGGTGTGGAGAGGTTAGGATGCCAGAAGGCAGGCAAAGTTTCATGCTGGGTTCTGGGGATTGAGCCTCCCTCTTTCAGCTATCATAAAAATTTCTCCTTCCCATGATTGTTTAGTGGCTTTTTTGACAGTAAAGCAACAGTTGAGAATGAGAGATTAGGTACTTTTTTGAAGCTTCCCCGTACAGGAGATCATAAATTTTTAAAAGACAAAAACAACAAAACCTCACTCTTATTTCTTGTGTCTTCCTGTTAAGAGAAAACAGATAAGGGACTTCAGGGACCACCCATTCTTCAAATTCTCATCTGCTGGGTTTCTCCAGAGACTCTCTGATTAGCTGGCTTTCACAGAAATTATGAGCTGCAGGGAAGTCCAGTGATTAGGGCAAAAAGATAACAGTCAAGTAATTCTCTGAGTGATGTTCTCTTGACTTCCAAGAGAGACACTTGATCACTCTGTGTCTCAATTATTGGCAAATTTGGGATAGTGGTAACAACACTTCCTTACACTACAGGGATGTTGTAAGAGCCAATTAACAGTGGACAGTGTCACTGGAGATTGAAGGATGAGCGCCATTATGTGGTTACAAAGCATTATTACCTCAGTGTGAGTGGCAAATGAAAAGTAAAGGCTTAGCCAGGAAATTCATGGGTCTGCCTTGCAGTGGCATCCTGATAAATTGCCAATAAAGCCTTCCTAATTTATCTCATTCTGCCTGCATGGTGACTTGTACCTAACAGTCCCTGCAGATGACAGAGAGGAAGAGCAAGGGAGCCAAATCAGGTACGAAACACTGGCAATATGAAAGCAGCCACTGAAAAGGAGATTTCTCCTGAAGCTGAATTTTAATCATTCTTTTAAATTATATCTAGAATGTATATTGAGGAAGGGACATGGAGGAAGTTTGGCATAAAGTTGGAGAGGAAGAAATAAATTTTGAAGATGCATTTCATCTGAAATGAGGGGAGCGGTGACCTTCAGGATTTAAACTGCTGTTCAACAGTTTGACATGAGATCCCCTAGTGAGAAATGGGATTTCTCGAACTGAGCTGCAAGGCCAGCCAGTGTAGGCTGATGGCTCTGTATGAGCATTTTAGCAACATGTGCAGTCCATTTGGGCTATACCAAAAGAAAAAATTGAAATAGGAGGACTTCTGGTCAACATGGCAGAGTAGACGGTCCCCAGTGTTACTCTCTCTCACAAATCAACCAATTTATAGCTATAAAAAAGCAATGACGGCCAAGCTGGGGCCACTAGAGCTCAGGAGAAGAGAAGGAGAAACCTACGGAGTGCCTGAAGGTGGGAGAAGCCATGATGAGAGAAAGAAAAAAACGCTCCAACCATTTGGAATCCTGGCCACTTTCAGGCTGGAGTTGCTAAGCGCATGGAGCAGGAACTGGCAAAAGTCACAGCTGTGCCCTGCAGATGAAGTTGCTTAGAGGCATCAGGGGTGAAGGGAGCCTTGGTGGCCCCCAGGCCAGCAAGACCACCAATAGGGTTCCACGGACCCATATAGGAGCGAGGAGCCAGAACAACTGAAGAAAAAGAGCCACTCAGAAGCCAGTTAGTCATTGCAAGGGATCAGAGCATGGCCCATCCCATGGGAGGTATTTGCAGCACGGGCAGTGGGGGAGATGAGCTCACTGGGAGAACACTGGGGCACAGCAAGGGCAGCTGATCTGCACCCCAATCAGCAGAGGACCATTCAGAGGAGACTGGTCAGGAATATAGAACAGCAGGGGGTGCAGTTTGCTGAAACACTCAGGCCCAGACCAGAGTTTCTACACAACTCAGGTGCTCTGGATTTCACTAGACCCAGAAGTACCTATAAAATCAACTATTAAAACCTGAGCTGAGCAAAAAGCCTTCCCTAGGGAATCAGCAGCAAAGCAGCAATGTAGCTCAACCACAGAGCTCAAGGCTGGTCCTCACAGGAAGTTCCCACATTTTAGAAGTAAGCAAAGGACAAATAAATTAGTTCCAGTGCAGAGTTTAACTGGTGGGAACAGCAAATAATTCAACACAGAACTGAAAGAAAAAACAAAGTACCCACAACCAGAGACAAAGTTTGATATTAATTAGTAAAGGTCTCATTTCACCAAAAAACACCTATAACACCTAGAAGGACCAGAAGTCCCCTGGGCTACCAAGCCAGGAAGGGGGGAGGGTTGGGGGCCTCAGCAATGCCCTGCAACACCCACAACCAGTCCCAAGGGTTGGGGCCTAGGGCTTCAGCCTTGCCGTCCTGACACACACAACCAGCCCAGCGACAACCACCAAGCTGTGTCAGGAAGCACCTGGGCTCTCCCGAGCTGGGGTGGTTGAAGGCGAGGGCTTTTGCCACCCCGCCCCCCCGACATCTGCGCTCAGCCTGATAATAACCAAGCCATTGCTGGGAGCTCCCCAGTCTCCCCTGTGGGAATGAGGGGGGTGCCACAGGCCTCTAACCCACCCCTCACATTTTCTTCCCCTTTCCCCTCTCCGCCTCCCTCCCAACTGCTCCACAACAACATCCTAGAATGTAAAAGAGTAATATTAATAAAATAAAGTAAAAATCGAAATAAAAATATACAAGCACTTATGAAGCTGCAGTGCTGGTGGTTTGGAGAGAGAGCCTGGAAAAATTAAAGACGTCTTCAAATCCAAGCCAAATGTCAAGTCCCACCTGGAAACTTTGGCCAAATGCCAGCCCGGATGTGTTTATTACCAGCTTCTTATGGTGGGCAAAAAACCAACTTGTGTAAGAAAGTAAAAACAGGTCTTTAAATTAGAAAAAACTAGATTATCAGACCTAAAACATCTGCTAAACAGAAATCTGATTCTGCCTGTTGGCCAGAAGGAGATTTGGGGATTCGGGAGAAAATCATAAACCTGGAATATCTCACAGTGCTAAAATACGTTGAAGATGATTGGATATTAAGCAATCACTCAGGCATGAGAATGTAGGGATACTGGGAGTGGGAGGTAGTAATTCTCACCATCGTTTGAAGCCCACGAATTCCTTCTGCCTTTAAAGTAGTTATCATTATTGAGCTCTTATTATATACCAGACACTGTACTAAATGCTTTAGCTATATCATTATATTTAATTGTTGCAACAGCCCTGCAGAGACTAACATGATTCCCATTTCAGACAGGAGCAATCTGAGTCTCAGAGAGGTTACAACATTTTCCCACAGTCACACAATTAACAAGTGGTGAATCTGGAACTCAGACCCTGAGGTTCTGACGCTAAAATTCTTGTTTGATTACCACTATTGCCCCCTCTCCTGAAACACCCGGCTAAAAAACAGCTTCTGAGGTAAATAGAATTTAACTTCCTACCAAGGCTTACAGCTCAGATTAAATGAGATAAGTGCCCTAAAAATGCAATTAAGAAGATGCTATGTTTGGTGGGTGAAAGAAGAGCAAATTCTGCTGGGTTTAGGGACATGGATAAAGTGAAGGGAAGAGAGAGTAGAGTCCAACACACATGCCGAGAGCAAACTTTTCGCTGGCTTGTTTTAGTATCAGGTAGTTGCCATCTCATAAAATCTTCACAGCAGGCCTATGAAGTATGTAGTATTTTACCTATTTTACAAGTGGGGAAATTAAAGCAGAGAGATGTGAAATAAACAATCCATAGTCATACATACAATGGAAAGAACAAGAGCCAGAGTCCCATGTTGGATTTCTGAACTCGAAAGCCCTAATCCTTTGTCTCCCATTGCATTGCTTCATGGAGGAAGTCAAGGTGGGACTTGCATAATGTCTAGGGTGTCCACAGGAGAAAGCTGTTTTAGATTTTTTTTTTTAAATGGTGCATTTGAAAGTGCAGTGAATTTTTGGAAAAAGTATAGTCTGACTTAGATGAATGTGAAAGGTCAGAAGATGCTGGGAAGGAATGGCTAACAAAGTCATAGATTTTACCTTGTTCGAGGAGTGAGAACCTTCATTCTGAAGACAGTAAGAGGTACTGAAGGTGTTTAGCTAGGAGAAGGTGTTTGGAGTGTTGCAATAACATCAGTGTATATGCTGTGTAAATGGAGAGTTGGCAATGGAAAACTTGCTGCTGGTTTACTCCCCTGAATCCAGCCCTGGAGTTGCCATAAAACAGAAAGAAGATTGAGAAATCTATCAAAATAACAAAAAAATATAGCAATACCAGTGGCAAGGGCAAACAATGGGTTAGGTCCTTGAATATGTTTTGGGTGG
Organism: Galeopterus variegatus; assembly: GCF_000696425.1. NCBI lineage: Eukaryota > Metazoa > Chordata > Mammalia > Dermoptera > Cynocephalidae > Galeopterus > Galeopterus variegatus. The sequence continues at coordinate 535,930 of NW_007726855.1, forward strand.
AGTGGGGTGGAGTCATTAACCCTGATGATATGGAGCAAGGAAGCAATTTTCCGTGCGCTATTTTCTCTCCCTTGTATTACCTTGAGATGATTATTAAACTACAAAGCAGATCAAGAGCAATCAGTCCAACCCCTGTAGTGAAGGTAGGGAAACTTGGGGTGATGCTAACGTTCCCCTGGAGTGGGGGGCAGCTAACCACAAGTGCAGTAGGCCTGGTTGACCTTTCAGTGTTTCCTCCTTCCTGAATATCCCCTCTACACATGAGTACTATGTGACTGTGACTAAGGTTAACAGTTCCTGATCAAGAGCAGTGCCGATGTGGATATAGAAAGAATAATACCAGAGGCTTCAAAGTGTGTACTCTCTGACACACACACACACACACACACACACACACACACACACACACACATCACTTCTACTTACTATTAGGGGGCAAAAACTAGATTCTGGGTTTTTGCTCTTCCTGCCAAGCTCACATCACCAATAGAGGTAAATAAAATTCCAAACAGAATATGTAGTTTACAGAGACAGATAAAAAGATATACTCAGAGTATAACTGCTATAAAAGAAGGACAACATATGGATCCAGCTAAATCAAAAAAAAGCAAAATTCACATTTTAAAAGTTAACTATTTTAAAGTATATAATTTGGTGGCATTTAGTACATTCACAATGTTGTGCAACCATGGCCTCTATCTAGTTCCAAAATGTTTTTATCACCCCTAAAGGAGATCCTGTATCCATCAGATAACCACTCCCCAGTCCCCTCCCTACCCAGTCCCTGACAATCACCAATCTACTTTCTGTCTCTATGGACTTAACTATTCTGGATATTTCATATAAATAAAATTATACGTGTGGCCTTTTGTGTCTGGCTTCTTTTGCTTAATAGAATGCTTTCAAAGTTCATGCGTGTAGCATGTATCAGTACTTAATTCATTTTGCTGAATAGCCTTCCATTACATGGCTATACCACATTTTGTTTATCTATTCATCCATGGACGCACATTTGAGGTTGTTTCCATCTTTTGGCTATTGCGACTAGTGCTTCTATGAGCATTCATATAAAGATATCTATTGGAGTTTCTCTTTTTAATTATTTTTCTCAATGGCTGTACCATTTGACATTCCCAGTAGCAATGTACACAATTTCCAATTTTTCTATATCCTTACTAATACTTTATTTGTTGGGGTTTTTTTTCAATTTAATTTTACCAGTATACAATGTGGTTGATTTTTGTGTCTCTTTACTGAACCCTTCCTCCCCCTTCCCTCTCCCCACTCCTGCCCATCGTCATCATTATCTGTTTACTTGTCTTAATTTCAAGGAATTGTGATTGTTGTATCTTCTTCCCACCCCCTGTTTGTTTGTGTATTTATTTATTTATTTATTTTTAGCTCCCACAAGTGAGAACATGTGGTATTTCTCTTTCTGTACCTGACTTATATCACTTAATATAATTTTTTCTAAGTCCATCCATGTTGCTGTGAATGGTAGTATTTCATTCTTTTTCATAGCAGAGTAGTATTCGGTTGTGTAGATGTACCACATTTTCCATATCCACTCATCTGATGATGGACATTTGGGCCGGTTCTAACTCTTGGCTATTGTAAAAAGTGCTTCAATTAACATTGGATAACAGGTATCCCTTCAACATGATGATTTCCATTCCTCTGGGTATATTCCAAGCAGTGGTATAGCTGGGTCATATGGTAGATCTATCTGCAAAATTCCAATGACATTTTCCTCTGAAATGGAAAAAAACTATCCTTACATTTATACAGAATAACAAAAGACCATGAATAGCCAAAGCAATTCTGAGCAAATAAATAAATAAATATAATAAAGCTGGAGGCATAACACTACCTGACTTTAAACTATACTACAAAGCTATCATAATCAAAACAGCATGGTACTGGCATAAAAACAGACACATGGATCAATGGAATAGAACAGAGAATCCAGAAATCAACCCATACACCTACAGCCATCTATTCTTTGGCAAAGGCACCAAGTCTACACACTGGGGAAGAGACTGCCTGTGTTTTTTTTTTTTTTTTCATAGCCATCTTAGTTGGTGTGAAGCTGTATTTCATTGTAATTTTAATCATTTCTCGAATATCTAATGATATTGAGCACCTTTTCGTGTGTTTTTGGCTGTTTGTACATCTTTTTGAAGATATGTCTTTAAAGTTTGTTGCCCATTTTAAATTAGATTATTCATCTTTTTGTTGTTGAGTTGTAAGGATACTTAATATATTCCGGATACTAGACCCTTACCAGAAATATGATTTGCAAATATTTTCTCCCATTCTATAGATTGTATTTTCATTTTTTTGATAATGTCCTTTGATAAACAAGAGTTTTTAATCTTGATGAAGTCTAATTTATTTTTGTGTTTGTTCCTTGTCCTTTTGTGATTTCAAGTTTTTTCTGCTCCATTTTATTTCTCTTATCCTTTACAATTACAGTTATACATACATTAGATTTTTAACATTGTCTCACAGGTTTCTGAGGCTCTCTCTCTTCTTCAGACTCTTTCCTTTGCCATTTCCATTTGCTTTTTAAGCTTATCCAGAGATCTTTTTGTTTTCATTTAAATCATCACACATAGCTGGTTTAAAATCCATGTGTTCTAATTCCGGTTGGTCTTTGTAGATTGTCTGTTTTCTTGATGATGGATCACAGTTTCCTAGTTCTTCAAATGTCGAGTACTTTTCTGTCACATCCTAGAAGGTTTTATTATAGGTTCTGTTATATTCCTTCAAAGAGTGAGCATTTTCATTTGTTTCAATATATGGTTAACTTGGTTAGATTCAAGTTACAAATTATCTTTTGGGGATCAACTCCCCAATCTCAATTCAGTTTCTTTATCTTTAGCTAGACTGCTTTATTCTGCCACACAAATATGTGGTTCCATGGTTAGCCAGCAATTTGGGCAGAATTTTTTTTCCCAAAATTTGGGGCTATTTCTCTCCTGCCTTTTTTGTTCCTAGATCCCCACATACTTCACTTTCCAACAGCTGTAGTTTCCCTGAACTCTGTCCTCTGGTTCCTCAGGTCAGAAAGTCTCTAATTTTTTTACTGGAATTTTAAGTTTTAACCTACTTTCAGGCTAACACCTGAAATAATGAGAAATTCACCCAATTGTGTTCTCTTCTCGAAAGTTTTGACACTTCCTCAGATTCTGCCTGTTTGTCTGCTCTCCAGAGCCTTCAGGTATTTTTGTATTTTCTCCAGAGTTTAGAGTTGTTCTTTATAGGCGGAGAGGCTTTGTTGGAGTTTACTCCACCACACCAGATCAGAATTGCCTTACAGATTTTTGAAAGTATTTCTGTAACAACACTACCACATTCAATTATAGCTATTTATGCTTTGTCTTTCTTTTCTGTTAGACTGTACTCTTCTTGAGCATAAAGAGTCTTCTTTTAAAGGTACAAAAATGTATAAGCTTCTTACTTATTCTTTTTACTGCTCAATGAATTCTATTTAGAAACTCTCACACCCTCTTCTGAGATAATATTTTCATCACACAGACACATCTTTCACTGTTTAGGGAATCTGGCCACTTGGAGACAGTTTATCTCCTTATGTTGTTAATATTTGAATGGCCCATGTAAGCAGGAAACTGCCAGGAATCTCCTTTGCTGACATGTAGAGAGAGACCTCCTGAGATGAAAGCCTATAAAGAAGAAGAAGACCTGGGAGGAGAGAGAAAGAGGAAAAGAGGATCCTGGTGGTGTAATTTAATCCCAGGATTCCCTCTTGCTTTAAGCCATATTCATTCCTTTGGCCTCCAAATTATGATTGTCAAATATTTATGAGAAAAGAGTTTGCATTTATTTTCTGACACTGACAACATCTATGATCCTAAATCCTCTATACCTGGAACAGAAATTACCTATTTAGGATAGATAATAAATGCTTAGTTAATAAATGAATGAGTCATGATAGGGAGATATATACTTTTATTGAAAAGTGGCAGCCCCTAAATGAGCACAGCATAGGCTTCCAAGATTTCAAATGGGTCACAGATAGGAAAATCGAACTAATTTAGTTTATCTTTCAATATTTTTCAGAGCTGACCTGACCTTGATTGGGAATCTGAGTCACTCTTTTCACCTCTGCCAACATCTGGGCATGCGATAAAAAAATAGGCACTATTTTGTCACTAGACTTGTAATTTTTCTCACTTTTAATAATAAGAACAAATCAGTGACATGCATGTTTATTTTTTATGGCTTGCTCCTAAGTGTTTTATATTGAAGAGATAGCAATTTGGCAGTGTTTAGTCACCCTCTTTCCTAGTATCTTCACTTTGGCATGTTCTTCTCCCTCTGGGAGACCTGTGAGAAGATGGTTGTTGCTGGGTGATGTGTCATTCACAGTATGGAAGCCTCACTTACAGGGTCTGCCTCCAGTAACATTTACAACACAGGGAGCGCCATAACCAGCTGAGTCTGTGAAAGCTCTTTCCCTATATTGTGCCAAGAATTCAATCTGTTTCTGGCTCCTGCAAACTAACAAAAGCTGTTGCTATGTTATCACTGTAAAAGATGAAGCCACATAATCATATGTAGACTTCCTCTTATGTGGTAAAATGTCAACCACTGGTAGACCAAGAGCTTAGAAAACTATATCTGAATGTTTAACATGTTTATCAGCTGCATGCTGGCTGTCTTCAGTACAAGTTGACTACCTGGTTGACAATGCCTAACCTGTTCTGTACCCTTCCACTGCTATCAGCAATAGCTTCTTGAGAAATTTCAACTGCTTTGATAGCCCCAGAACTCAGATATGATAGAAGAAACACAATTACAAGAGAAATAAAATATGAGTGGAAAATTACAACTATGGAATGATGGATATGTGTTTCTAATATATGAAGAAATAACAAAAATTATAAGAATAACCAATCAAGGATCTTAGAAGAGCATCTAAAGAATAAGAAGATAAGAATTTTAGAAAAGGAAAAGAAGTAAATGAATCCTACATGAAAAAATGTTTAACTTAATAATGAAAGTAATATAAGTTACAAGATACATATTCTTTATCCATTATATCAGCAAAGATGTGAAAAAATGATATTGATGGGAATAGAATGAGACAAACATTTTTATACCGGTTAATGAGCATGAAAGTGTAGAGCCTTTCTGGAAAAAAATTGCAAAAATGTGTTTTTTATACCTATTTATACATTAATTTGTCCTAGTAAAGAATTTTAACTTGATTAAAGGTATACACAAATATAACAAGAGTGTTAAAAGAAAGAAGGAAGGAAGGAAAGAAGGAAACAATGTTGAAGGCAACATAGAGCTGAAAATAAGTTTGAAAATGAATGCCCTGAAGAGCTTCACCAAGCTTGTTAAGCCATCCATCAGTAAACAGGATGAAGAAAATCATCGTGAAGAAAACTTCCTTGCCTATCATAGTTCACTGGATCCTTTTCTTTAAATTTTATGTGGTGTCTCTGCACAAATCAGTGTAAGTTACCTTGCTTGCCCTTCAGAACTTCAGAGATGGATGCTGCTACTATCTCCCAGACAGGCATATAATAACTATTGGAGCTTTTCTTTCCCTCACCTTGTTGAAAGGGGGAGAGAATTTTTGAAACTTGAGAGAGACACACAAGACAGCACTAGGATCATGCCTTGACACTGAGCAGTAAACAGTACCCTTTGCTTCAAACCACACTTACCATGGAATTAATACCATACTACTTAGTTGAAAGAGTAACCCAACTCCAGTTATGAAATTCATAGGCTTATATAAATTGTGAACTCTGTAATATTGTTAAAAATCACCTTCACCTACTAGAAGAATGAAACACATTATTCACTAAGGATGTTTGTGGCATGTAGAAACATAATGAATTTTTCATAAGAAAAGAGAAAAAGAAAACACTAAATTTGCAAATGCATGAAATGATAGTGCCAGAGAGATGTGGTAAAGAGAGCTATTAATGGTCATTAATCTTTGTGTGGAAAAAAAAAATGAACTGTGTCTTCTTATAGAAAGGTTTATTCCAAAAGGTTTCTATTTATCTTACTAAAATAAGGAATTTTTTTGCTGGTAAATGTTACATGGGAATATGCTATATAATGCTGATGGGCTATATTCATGAGAATTTTCATCAAAGCATGCCAATGCTAAGCATGAGGAAATATTTCTATGTGGGACTGGTTTGGATCCTATTAACATAGGCATTTCCCAGTATTGCGGTCCCTGGAAATGCAAATTACCCATTTTTAAAAGTATCAATTTTTAAATGTTTACTCTGTCATAGACTGCATTAAGCACTGCATGAGTCATAGACTATATATAACTTATAGACTCATAGTCTATATAGAATTTATAATCTGGTAAAGTACGTAAGACAGGAGCACAAATAAGGACTAACCACAGATTTGAGAGAGGTTGAAGCAAAATAAAATAGGAGACATTGATTTCATGTGGAAAGACCCAGAACGAGTTCATGGGAACGTTGTTCCTTATGGTTATGCTGTAATAACAAACAAACCCATAATTACAGAAGATAAACACAACCAAAATTTTATTTCCTGCATATACAAAGTCTTTTCCAGGCATGAGTGACTCTCCGGAGGTGACCTCCATGCGATTGATGGCTCAGTCTTCCGGGTTTTTGTAACCTCATGACAGCATCAAACCAACACATGCTTCCACATTCAATATTCAGGAAAGGACAGACAGGAAAGTCCATCACCAGCAATAAATATTTCTACCCCGAGTGACACACATTAGTCATACTCATATTCGATTGGCTGTGTCACATGACCATTCCTGGCATCCAGGGAATGGGAAGGCAAATGTCCCCTGTGCCTAGAAGTAGAAAACTGGATAATGGTGAAGCTTAGCATTGCCTACCCAGAGAACTCTATACATGTGTTTCTCTCAAATGTTATAATCCTTTAATGTAAGTACAATAATACTTTCTTTTCACAAATAAAGAACCTGAATTTTAGAATCATTAAATAAATTTTCCAGGATCGTATAGCTACAGAGCAGCAGAGCTAAGATTCAAACACTGGTTTGCTATCCCCAAAGATGTGCTCTAATCACTATGCCTTCCTACCTCCCTGAGTGTACATGGGCACCTGGATGGTCACCTGCTTTCTGTCCTGATTATTGCTCTCAGGAACAATCCCCCTAGAAATAAAGGTTGAGAAAAGTCTAAAGTAACTCCAAGTGTCTACACCAGCAAGAGAGAGGAAAAACCCACCAGGGACCACACTCATAAAGTTGCAACAGACTACTTAAGCTTTTTAATTTCTTCACATTTTCTCTTTTATCCCTGTATTCTTCATAATAATGAGTAGGAAATCCTTAAAGGGAAAAGATGCTTTGAGCTTGTCCTTGGATGGCACAAAGAAGATGGTACCCAGGGAGCTGACACTCCTGCTCTGCAGTCTTGTGAAGTAAGACCCCTCCCAAGGGATAGAGTGAGTGGTGGCCACACTAAAGAAGGGAAGAAAGTAGACTATGTCCCTGGGGCTCAATGCTGGAAAAAAAAAATAGTCTTCCCTAGACTGAGAAATGCACCTGAACAAAAGCAAGACTCTGCTTCTCTGGCCCATCAAACTTAGGACTTGGCTTTGGTTTTCCCGGCATTAAAATGGAAAGGCCAGGTTATCCTCTGCTCTCTCATGACCTGTGTCACACATTTACTAAGATATGTATCTGCTATGTTTAAGTAGCAGCATTAGTTTTAAATAATGTACAATCTGGTAAAGCACAGAAGACAGAAACACTAAAGGACTAACCACAGATTTAAGAGATGTCCAAGCAAAGTGAAGTAAGAGAAATTGATTTCACCTGGAAAGAAAGACCCCCCAGAAAGGACATTTGTACCTTAAAGAGGCTTGGAGATAGGGAAAGAATTTGCACTGATAGAGATTAAAAAGCAAAAATAATATAAAATACAGCAAAAAACATTGGAAGCTGAATGGACACAAAAAGGCCTATAACTGGTTTGAGAAAAAGTCAGCATCCCAATTTGGATAAAGCATCCAATTTATAAAAGATTCATATCAAGATAAGTTGGGAAAGCTATATTGAGACGAAGTCATAGAGGTCTTGGGGAATTTTTTCCTATGAGAATATAACTGACCCTTTGAGTTCATATTAAGACCTTGACCCCTTAAGTAAAAAATGTACAGAATATTTGACGTTGCCAAAGAAAACTAAGTTAGGCCATGTGTCAGATTAGTTGGATTTGAATTATAACTACCATTTAATCACTATGAAACTTTGAGAAAATTATTTAAATTCCCTGTTCTTCATTTTCTCACATTTAAAATGAGCATAATGTTAATTAGAGATCGTTGACGATTCACATATATAACCCTGTAAAGAGAACGAAATAATACCTGGCACATGATAAATTAATGCTAATTTTTATTAGCTGCTTTTATTCCTTGACGCTATCTTCCTCCTCATTCTGGACACTGCGATAAATGACACAATATTAATTTCCCTGTAGGAAGGATTGGTACTCAGCATAAGTGTTAAGTTTTCCAACAACTCCCTAAACTTGAAGTAAATTATCAAGCCATCTCAAATATGCCAAAGACATAGAAATCATCTAAAGGCTAGAAATGAGTAAAGACAGCCTATAAAAAATCCATCTAAGGACTACAAACACAATGTTATTCACCAAAGTGTTGTGTCTCTGAGTGTTTTCACTCTTATTTTACATCCTAACAAACATAATAGTTATTTGAATGTGCCTGTTGACAGCCCCTTCGGAGCTGTGGACTGGCTGGAGCATCTCTGAGGTGGAAGGTATTAAACCATAATCGTTGTCACTGGTGTTTTGGGTAAAAGGGCTGGTTGTAGATTTGCCCTCTATTCTAGAACGGAAGTGTGTGCACACACGCACATACACACATTCTCATGCCCCTTTTCGTTATGAGATAGAGGCTAGAAAGGTCATCTTTTTCTGAGCTGATCTCATCATACTTTTCCAGTCCCTCTGTAACCTCAGTTTAGGGGGAGGCATGAAAATTTGCCAAAATGAAGTCAATGTAGAACTCAGGTAATACA
>NW_007726856.1:0-278 GCF_000696425.1 Galeopterus variegatus
GCACACTCCCTCGGCTTCATATTTTGCCAGACTCCTTCCATAAATGTCTTCCTCAGGGTTCTGACCTGACCCTCCTCTCTAAACCCTACCCGGACTCCCTGGGGATACCCTCCCCTGACTTCCACTTCCACTGTATGTTTTTAACCCCCAAGTCCGTATATTTTTCCCGAGGCGCGGGCCTATATAGCAGCTGCCGACCAGACACCTCCACTCAGACGTCTCCAAAGCGCCTCCAACTCGACACGTCCAAATCCAAATTTTCGGCCTGTCTGGTCCCT
>NW_007726856.1:2665-7747 GCF_000696425.1 Galeopterus variegatus
AGGCTGAGGGCTCAGTGCCCCCCACTTCCGATGCCAAGCCCCAGGTTCTTTTACCTGTGCTTCTGACCGACCAGCTATAAATCAGGGTTCCCACGACACTCTCCATGGGTTCAAGTAATTTGCTACAGTGGCTCACAAAACTCAGGGAAACGCTTTACTTACAGGTTTATTTAAAGGATATTAGAAGGGATACCGATAAAGAGATGCACAGGGCCAGGGAAAAGGGTGCGGAGTTTCCATGCCCTCTCTGGGTGCACCACCCCCCACGAACCTCCCCGTGCTCAGCTACCAGGAAGCTCTCCAAACTCGGTCCTTTGGGGGTTTTATCAAAGCTTCATTATGTAGACATGATTGATTAAATCACTGGCCACTGGTTAGGAACCTAACCTGCAGCCCTTTCCCCTCCCAGGAGGATGGGGTGGGGCTGAAAGTCCCAACCCTCTAATCCTGCCTTGGTCTTTCCCGTGACCTGCCCCAATCCTGAAGCTACCTAGGTGCTGCCAGCCACCAGTCAACATTAGCATACAAAAGGACACTTGTCACTTTGGAGATTCCAAGAATTTTAGGAGTAGTGTGCCAGGAAATAGGAACGAAGAGCAAACAAATATTTCACATTATCACCGTGCCTAAATAAATGGAGAGAAACTGTGTTCATGGATGTGAAAACAATATCATACAGACGTTGAATCTCTAGAAGTAAATCATAAATTCAAGGAAATTATGACCAAAATTCCACAAGGTTTTCCACTGAAAGAAAGTGAGCTGAGATGCCAGGTACTGTTCAAGCTTTATTAAAGAAAGAAATCTGCCGGGCTGTGCTCAAGGTAGCAGGCAGCCCAGGGCTGCCCTGAAAATGGGGGACAGCACCAGGTGTGGGGGTGGTAGAGCTTATATTGGTATGTTGGTGCCAAGAGCTGGGCGATGTAATTCAGGGGGTGGGGCTGAGTTAGGTCATGGGTGTGGAAAGTTCTGCGCATGCAGAAATGCTGAAAGTTTCATTTTCTCCAAAACCAAGAGACTTTTTGTGAGAGAGAACGGGGGAGGGGAGGGGAGGAGGTGGGCGGCGCCGTTTTGTACTTGGGCTTGTCTAAGATGGCGCTGGTTATGTTGCAAATCTATTATCCACAAAACTTAACGAGCTGATTTTCAAAATACACGGAAGCGCCAAACGATCCTCAAGCTGTCAGCTCACGGGCTCTCGCTCCTGCACACTCCCTCGGCTTCATATTTTGCCAGACTCCTTCCATAAATGTCTTCCTCAGGGTTCGGACCTGACCCACCTCTCTAAACCCTACCCGGACTCCCTGGGGATGCCCTCCCCTGACGTCCACTTCCACTGTATGTTTTTAACCCCCAAGTCCGTATATTTTTCCTGAGGCGCGGGCCTATATAGCAGCTGCCGACCAGACACCTCCACTCAGATGTCTCCAAAGCGCCTCCAACTCGACACGTCCAAATCCAAATTTTCGGCCTGTCTGGTCCCTCCTCCTCTGCTCTCTCTCAGGAAATGAACAACCATCCGCCCAGAGGACGGAAACCTAGAAGTGTGTTTTGAATTTTCTCTCTTATCCCCCATATCCAGTTAATGACCACATCCAGTCTGTCTCCTAGATGCCTCCTGACCCTGCTTTCTTTCTATCTCAGAGTCCTAATCCAAGCTTCCACCAATGCACACCTGGACAACTGGGGCAACCCCATTCAGACGCCGTAGCCCCTTAAAAAAAAAAAAAAAAAAACAACCCTCCTGCCCTCCCTTTGAACTCACCTCCAAGCCCCAAGCTCAAGACTCCAGCATGCCCGACACGCTAAGCTCTTTCTCCACTCCTGGTGGAAGTGGTCTGTAACTTTCCTTCCCGTGCCCCTCTCACATGACCACCCCTACGCATCCTTAAGGTCCAGCCAAATGTCTCATCTTCTGGGAAGAAGATTCCAACCCCAAGTCTAATCAGGTACCCTCTCATGAGCCCTGAGCCTCAACGGATCCCTTTCTTTCTTATTTTTTTTTCTTGTGGAGGCTGGCTGGTTCAGGAATTCGAACGTGACCTTGGTGTTACAAGGCTGTGCTCTAACCAACTGAGCTACCAGCCAGCCCTCTACCCCTGTCTTTCCACATCCTAGCCCCCAACTCCCAGTAATTACTGGCCTCCTTGGCCACACTTTAGCCACCTTGAGAACAGGGATGTCTCTACCAAGTCATGGGTGCACTGCACAGTGCTGGTGAACGAAGAATGAGCCAATGAATGGATGGTTGGAAAGTGTTCTTCGTGGAGTGATGACTCCTCTGCGGGGAGAATGAACTGTGCTGTGCTTAGTTTCAGGAAAAGAAAGAAACACTCAATAAATGTCTGGATTTTGGCACAAGAGACAGAGAGCTTGAATTATATGAACTGGGATTTATTTTGGATGCCTGTAAAATGAAAGTGTGATGTGTGGCAATCTAGAGACTGGTTTTGGTTCCAGTTCCACAACCAACCGTGTGACCATGCACAAATCCCTTCATTTTTCTGGGCCTGTTTGTCTGTCTGTGAAATGAGGGGGTTGCTCTCGTGGGGACCTAAGCCCTTTCTAGCAGTCCGTGGTTCATACTCTCCACCCAGACCCTCTGCTTCTCCAGTGGCCTTTAAACATACCTTGCAGACTTTCACCCGTGGCTTTGCTCAGAGAAGTCTGGGGGACTGCTCTGCTGTGGAGAGATATCCCATGTGACAGCCACTAAGATAAGAAGTTACACAGTACAGAACTCGACACAGTCAGTGCTCAAAAGAACTATTTATTGTCATGATCATTATTATTAAGCTGAAAATGATGCCTCAAACAGAAGGTCTAAAGCCCTAAACAGACCTGACAGGTACATATACTTCAAGTCCTAACACCTAATATTAGCTAATTAATAACAGCAATACCTAAGGCCTCAAAGTCCTGGCTTTAACCTTGATTTTCTTCTGGGACCTGACACAAAGTGAAGACGTAAACTCCGAGGCAGGTGAAGGGTGCTGTGGAGGCCAAGATTAGGAGAGATGGGGAGGCGGGCAGCACCTCCCTGCCCTGCCCCTCTCAGAGCTCCCCTTCCTTCACCCGAGCCGAGCTGGGCTGGCCCAGTGAAAGGAGCACGGTCAGTCCCTGCAGAAGTTGGGCCCGGAGCAGCCCAGGAGGACACTGGACCTGGGGGGTACAGGAGACTCCTCATGCCAGACTCTGACCCATGAGTGGGGTTTTCTAAGAACCTGCAGTCCACGTCCCAAGACTGGGTCTGTCCCAGGGAAAGCAGGGCAGCAGATCACCCAAGGCCCTGGGCCACAGGACTCGGTACCAAAAGGGAGTTGTCTGCAGCCCTGTGTGGTCCTGCTGCTCCTGGTCCACCCGACCACTGGCCAGCCCCTCCCATGCCCACAGCCCCAGGCCTGGCAGCTGCTGGCCCCCACCAGGCGAACCTCCCACGTGCCCTGCCCTGCAGCCTATAGAGTGGAGGGTAAGCCAACACCAGCCCAGAAAGGGACCCCTGCCTCCTCCCCATCCACATGTGCTCCTCAGTGACTCTTGAGGGTCTGCCAGGGTAGGAGTTTGGTGGGGGGGACAGATGGCACCATTGAGCCTGGGCCATGTGCCATGGACAGAGGGATAAAAATAATCTCTGGCTTGGCTCTCAGGTCCTGGCCCAGGGGCCTCCAGCTCTGCCCGGCCCCACCCAAGCCTCCAGATGGCCTACCCAGGGCAACCCCAAGCCCAGACCACATGCTGCTCTAGCCCAGGGCACACAGATGCTGCTTACTCAGGAATTTTCAGAAGAATCAGGAATTTTCAAAAGAATCAGGAATTTATGGATTTTTATTGAGATCTTTCTAATAGAACAATAAGCTCCTCCAAAAACACTCTCAGGAGAGGAAGGGACTCACAATCCCCAGGTATAAGTGGAGAAGCCAAGACTCAGGGAGGGCAGACAATTTGCCCCAAGAAAGTGGCAAACCAGACTTCAGACCCCAAAGTCCTCCCTTAGCCTGGTAATCTTGCGCTCTCAAAGCCCACGTTTCAGCAGCCTTCCAAGACCCTCAGTGACCTCTAAGCCCTGCCTAAATCCCCCTATCCTCTAGAGTCTGCAGCACACAATCAATGTGTGACGAGGCCTGGTCCTGTAAAGTGATGTCCCCTGTGTTCACCTGCTTCCCCGACTTGAGTACAAGATCAGCACCCTCCGCCACGCCTGGCTCCACGCTGGGCATTTAGGTAGCGGAAGTCAACTTAGGAGCTGACTCCTCCACTGACACCTTTCCTCACTCAGTCCAGAACAATCTACTGCTCATTTCCTCCACCCCAACATCCTAACTCTCTGCGGTCAACATGTTAAAACCAACGCCCCATGCTCCCCAACCCCAAGGTGGAAGCGACGGAGACTGAAGCTCAGAAAGTTTACGTCTGGCCTGCTGTCATCGGAGAGACAGGGCTAGACAATCAGGAGAGGGCCTGAGTCTCCCAGTCACAAGGACAGAAATGGTTCCCTCTGCCCTTCGCCACCCCCGCTGATTCCAAGAGCTCTGGGGTCCAGGCTACAGGTTCCAGCCACATCCCGATCCTCTTCCCTGTGGGCTGACACCCGGCCCACTGCTGCCTCAGCTCGTATTCAGCTGCGTCCCTCCCTGGGCCCTTTGAAAGATGCCCGCCTTTCAACCCAGTGGCTGCCAGTACCTGAGAAGCTGGGAGGGAAAAGAAAAATTGAGAAAAGAAAAGAAAACCCGCCCTAATCTTCCAGATACACGAGTCTCAGAGGTATAACGATGTAGGGGCCAAGAGATTGGCTAATGTCTCCTTCAGCCTCAACCCAGCGCAGGAATCGTTCTTCAGGCTGGTGGGCTTATCTGCAAGGCTTGGTTACCAAGGCCAGGGGAGTGCTTTGCCCCAGGCCTACACGGCTGTGGTGAGTGAACATCTACATTGGAGGGAACGTGGGTCCTCCCCACCCAGCACGTATCAGAGCAGAGAAGAAAACGGCTGCTCCCATCACCGCCCTGGTTCATCCCAGCTGGACTGGGCCCAACTGTGCCAGTGCCGTGAGGTGCTGCACCTGCTGAAGCAGAAGCAGGTATAAGA
>NW_007726856.1:8747-22582 GCF_000696425.1 Galeopterus variegatus
CCAGTTCACAGGAGAGGAGACGGAGGCCCTGAGAGGTGAAGGCCACACAACTAGTTAACACGGGGCCCAGAACGGCACCTCAGGCCTGCGCTTTTCTGCTACACAGTGACCACTACCATGACCGTCATCTGCACCCTCTGGAAGACGGGAAGAGAGGGCTGTACCTAGGAAGGACAGGAGCAGGCGACCCACACAGGTGGATGAGCAGGTTCCCTAGCCAAAAATATCTCCCTTCCTGCTTATTTTCACGCCTGACACCGCAGTATTTGTGCTTCAGCCCCTTATGTCTTCCATTCACTCATTCAAAACTGCATATTGATTTTTGGGGGGCAGCTGTCTGGTACAGGAATCGAACCCTAGACCTTGGAGTTATCAGTACCACGCTCTAACCAACTGACCTAACCAGCCAGACCTCAAAATTGTACATTGAGCAGATACTATATGCCAGGCACTGTGGACTGCAATGGTTTGAATGTGTCTCCCAAAGTTCATGTGTTGGAAGCTTAATCCCCAATACAACACTGTTGAGAGGTGGGTCCTCTCAGAGGTGATCAGGCAGAGCCCTCGCGAGTGGACTAACGCCATCATCACGGCAGTGGGTTTGTTGCCGCAGGAGTTGATTCCTGATAAAAGAGTGGCCCCCTTCCCTCCCTCTCTCTCCTGTGTGCTCTCTCGCCCTTCCTCCTTCTGCCATGAGACGATGCAGCAAGACGGTCCTCACCAGAGGCAGGCCCCTCATCCTTGGACTTCCCAGCCTCCAGCACCGTAAGAAGTAAATCCCTGTTCTTTATCAATTACCCAGTCTGTGGTATCGTTACAGCAGCACAAACGGACTAAGACAGGAACAAGGTCAAATAAGACACAGTCCTGCCGTCACCATCCTTCTGTCTAGGCTATGTCAGGGGTGCAGAGTCACTGTGAAGATGCAGGTACAGTCACTCGTCATGAATCACAGAGCAGTCATGGATTCCATGTCTGCAAATTCGCCTCCTCGCTAAAATCTCAACCCTAAAATTCAACACTTGCAGGGCTATTACGGTCATTCACAGACAAGTGCATGTGCTGAGCTGCCACAAATATGGAGTTGTCTGATATTCGTGCTCCCAGCTGAGGTCAAACACGGCTGCCCTCCACCTTCTTGACTCAGCTGTCATTCTGCAAGTAAGCGTCCTGTTCACAGCCTATTTAGTGCCATGTTCTTTGCATTATTGTGCTTTTTCTTGGTGATTTTGTTGTTTAAAATGGCCTCATGCATAGTGCTGCAGTGCTGTCCAGTGTACCTAAGTGCAAGAAGGCTGTGATGTGCCTTATGGAGAAAATGCACGTCTTAGATAAGTTTCATCCATGTATGCAATATTAGGGAACTTCGGAAAGTTCATGGGGAAAAAAAAAGTTCATAGGATAATGCAAGTTGTCCCATGAACTTTTTGAAGTACCTTCATACAGTGCTGTTGGCCATGCGTTCAATGATAATGAATCAACAATATATATTAAATAAGGTATCTTTACACAACACACATTATAGGGTTCTGATCCCCATGCCAGCCAGCTGCAAACACACACACACACAAACATGCACACATAAAATAAGGTTACAAATCAATCAGCTGACAAAAATGTGACCAGAAGCTCACAGGAACCCAACCTTGTATCTCTCCTTGGGGCAATAGTTGAGTATTTCCTAATTCAGTATTCACCTCAACTTCATATAAGGCATAACAACCACAAATAACAAGAACCCACTGCACCTAGGGAGGATAACATGTTAAACCATTTAGGTAAATATCTTGGGATGAGGGGGAGGATTTTAATGATATGGAGCTCAAGGTTCTGGGAATATCAAGCCTGATAGAGCGAAATGTCAAAAAGCACCAGGTTAGCCAAAAGGTGGAAACAGCACAAATGTCCATCGGCAGATGAACGAATAAACAATGTACAGCATATCCATAAAATGGAATATTATTCAGCCTTTAAAAGCAAAGACATTCTGACACACGCTACAACATGCATTATGTTAAGTGAAATAGACCAGACACAAAAGGACAAATACTGTATGATTCCACTTCTGTGAGGTACCTAGAATAGGCAAATTCATAGTGACAGAAAGTGGGACGGTGGGTGCCAGGGGCTGGGGAGGGGAGTGGGCAGTGACTGTCTAGTGGGCACAGAGTTCCAGCTTGGGATGATGAAAAAGTTCTGGAGATGGGGAAGGTGATGGTCGCACAACACTGAATGCCACTGAACTATACACTCAGAAATAGTAAAAACTGTAAATTTTATGTTATGCATATTTTACCAAAAAAATTTTCTAAAGGGCAACAGGAGACAGAAGGGAGAAAGAGGACAGGGACAGAGAAGGAGATGGGCTACTGTGGTGGACCTGGGCCCAAAATACAGAGGACAAATGAAAATGTGCCATTTACAGCCAGAAATGAGAAGAGAGAGAAGACAGAGAATCCCCAGAGATGGAAGGAAGGAGGGGACAGCTCTGCAGAGAAACGGCGGGCAAGGCTGGGCCACGTACTCAGCTGGAAAAACACAGACCCCAGAGTGACCTTAGAACACCAGGTCAGGGCTCGCTGGAGGCCAGAAACAGGCCCTTCTCACTAAATAACAAGACCAAACAAAACCTAGCTGTCCCAATCCCTGAATTCCCACCAGGGGACACCCTCCCTCGAAGGCACGGCAGTCAGTCTGGTACACTTTAAAGAAACTTCATAGCTCACTTGGGAGAGCGTGGTGCTGGTAACACCAATGTCAAGGTTACAGGCTAAATACATACATACATATCTACATAAAATAAAGCAGCTTCAGAGTCGTGGGACCTGTGTTAAAACCTGCCTCTTGCCAGCTATGTGGCTGTTCAATGACCGGCTGAACTGCTAAAGTCCCTGCTTCCGCACCTGTCAAGAGGGGCTGAGAAGACCTGCCTGGCAGAGCCGCTGTCAGGTCAAGGGTGGCAAACAGGAAAAGCACCTGGAGCACAGGCAAGGCAGCCATGCCACCCCCTTACCAACCTTAGGTGTGGGGACGATGGCCACACCCTCCTTCTTGATGGCCACACCCTGCTTCTTGGCCAGATGGACGGGGAGGGGGTGAAAGGAAGGAAGGGAAAAGGGGGTAAGATCTTGCAACCCTTGCCAGGGTGAGGATGAGCAGGAGCAAAGCCAAGAGCACTGGACCCCTCAGCTCCAGCACTGCCCGGCCAGGAGAGAGGAAGTGTCACCTCTCCCCCAGGGTGATGGAGATGCAAAGGATTACTCAAAGCCCATTTCTTCTGAGCACTGAGAGGCCCAAAATGGTTACCCTGAGGAATAATTCTTTCAAGAGAAGAAAGATCCTGTGAATAGCCCTGAATCAGGTTTTCTCTCTGTTTTTATTCTCCAGGCAAGAAAGTTACAGAAAAGGAACATAGGTGGTTACAGAAAGAACAATGAGATAATCACTGTACTTTCCCATCATAAGGTTTAGCTGCACCAAGGACATTTGCCCTAATAGCAAGCATTTGTGCTGTGTTACGATTCTTTATCTACAACAGAAACTTGAGCCCAGGGAAAGTTTTCTGTCTTTCTCAGGCTTAGCATTTCTATATACAATTCTAAAAAGTTAGGCTCTGTAAAATACATTTGCTTTATTAATGTTGGTGTCCTCCACATATCCTCCTTTTTAAATTTTTTTAAAAAGAAAAAGCAAAAGCTATAAATCAAGATTGCACAGCTAAGACAAAAACATATTGTTAAAGCAAAGTTAGTATCATTTTAGCATGGCAAGTCTTTTTAATTTATCCCAGGTGGGGACTGATGATGTCTTCCTCTCTCAGGGCTGTTGCATCAGCATTGTTTTTGATGGTGTGAATTGCAGTGTTATTGCCAATTACTGAAACTCCAGAATGGGGCTCTGTTCTGTGAAACAGTTGGATTTCGAGTCCAGAGAGCTTGTTGGTGTTCACCCATCCAGGACACTGTTGCTTCCAAAGCATCTAACCTTCATAAAATTTCTCGATCAATTATGAATACTTTGTTTAGGAACAGGATGTCTCATCCAAGTCATGAGCACCCCCTTCAAGGCCATGGAACTTTAGAGAACTGCTTTTGTAGACAAGATAATATTTTCCCCTTTTCAATCAAAACATTCCTCATAAAAGCATCGATGATCAATTTTCTCATTGAAAAGGTTTCACTTTTCTTCCTATCAATCCCTTGGTGCTGGGAAGGCTCATTCCCAAGTTGTCACGTCCCACATGGTGGGGGTGGGGGGGATGAAACAGCAGTTAGGCCAAATTAAGGCAACATGAAGTGGGGTGAGGAACTTAGAAGAGACATGCTATTTTATCACCAATCTTTCCAATTGTATCCTGTTACAAAGAGAGAGCAAATTCTTATTACATTTATTTAAATAACCATATTGCTGTAAAAATCAGAAGGATACTCACAAACAGTTTTCAAATTTGGAGGAATCAAAGAGGAAAAAAAGCAAATATTTCCATCTTTGTTTATAAAGTACATTTTACCAAATTGCTGTAAGTTATAGATAGCTTAGAGGAGCGCCGCCGCGCTTCCCAAGCGGCGCACTATCCAGTGCGCCACCGGGCCGGCCCCAGAAACATGCTATTTTTAAACCAATCTTTCCAATTGTATCTAGTTATAAAGAGAGAGTCAATTTTTATTGAACTTATGAAAATAGCCACATTGCCATAATAATAATAAAGATACTCAAAGTTTTTAAATTTAGGGGGGAACAAATAGGGAGAAAACAAATGCTTTTATCTCTGTTTTAAGTTATATTTTACCAAACTGTTATTAGTTATAGATAGCTTAAGAGAGAGAGTTTTCTTAAATCTGGAAAACAAAACATTAAAAAAAAGAGCAATGTTTTAAAATAAAAATTGTAAAAACCTATAATTCTTTTTAATCAGTTCATTAGTTTTATGTAATTAACTTTCATTGTTTTGACCTTGGTGAATATTTTCACAAACCCATCAGTTTCTTCATTAGAATTTTGGAAATTCAGTTCAATGGTATGAACTCAAAGTTTGTCTGGAAACGTAACTGTCAGAGATTTTTTCATGAAATTTTTGAAGATATAACATTTTAAAATTATAATTAAATCAAGATTATGACCAGTAGCATTTATATCAAGACACAGATTTCTAAGAACCTTACAAAATTCTGGAACACATATTAATAACATCTTAGTATAACTAAAGAAGGTCAAACAGTATTTCTTGTTTTAACGATGTTTTTCAGATAGTCTAATTTATCAAATAAGCCAATTGGTTTTGATACATCTCTTATACATCCTTTGAGAAGCTCCAGGGCCCTTGGAACCTCCCAAAGTTAGTTCAAGTCTGAGTTTTTAGAATTTGGTTTTGGAAAGTTAGTCAAATAACAAAGGCTTAAAACACTCACAAATCATTACAAAAATAAAACCAAAGTGGCAAAGGATTTTAAAGGCAGAGAGCACAAGAAATTATGATAAAACATGAAATAAGTTTCCCCAGGCAGTTATGTAAAAGATAAACTGTTTACAATTTTTATTAAGAGCAGTTAAGTGTTTTCAGGAAATCTGGTTGTGTTAATGTAGCAGAGCAAACTTTAACTCTGTATAGAATATTTTTGATATTAATTTTTAGAAGAACTCACACATAATTTGCTTTCAAGGCCAGCCCGTGGCTCACTCGGTAGAGTGTGGTGCTGATAACACCAAGGCCCCGGGTTCGGATCCCACATAGGGATGGCCAGTTCGCTCACTGGCTGAGTGTGGTGCTGACAACACCAAGTCAAGGGTTAAGATCCCCTTACTGGTCATCTTTAAAAAAAAAAAAATTGCTTTCAAATCCAGTCAGTCTTTCTACTGTAAAGCCTTTTTGGCAAACTTACCCACACAAACCATTATCATGACTTACTCAGACATTTGATGACATGCTTTAGAATTTTCATTTTGTCCTATACTTCCTACTTTTAAAATAGCCAGTTATTGGGCCGGCCCGGTGGCGCACTGGATAAGTGCGCCGCTTGGGAAGCAGGGCGGCGCTCCTGCCCGAGGGTTCGGATCCCACATACAGACCGGTTCCCGCTCACTGGCTGAGCGAGGCGTGGGAGCAACACCAGGGGTTGTGATCCCGTTGCCGGTCCCCGGTCCGGTACGGGGGTGACACTGAGGGTTGCGATCCGTTGCCGGACACGGAAATAGACAAAAGACAAAAAATAAAATAAAATAAAATAGCCAGTTATTTTACTCTAGGACAAGAACACATTGTACCAGCTGCCTTCTCACATAAAAATATTTTCTTTTCTTTAGCCTTCCTAACCACTACTACATCTTTACATCCACAATCTTTTTATTCACATCTCTTATTTTACATACTGATTCCTTTTTCATCAATGATACTAAATTAGCCTCAATGACCTAAAAATTTCATAATTAGAGATCATATTGTTATAGGTTGGGTTCATAACTTAGAAGCCTCTAGTAAAGACATATATAATCCTGCTTGACTAGTAAACAAAACACAGAGCTTTGGGAGAAACCCAGCAGCCAGTTCTTTTATAGCTTTTAGTCCTTAAACAAAAATTAAACAATTATCAAACATACCACAAAATGTGCTAACCTAAAGGCAAATTTAGGCAGAAGGTTTAAATCAAATTTTGAAAATATATTTATCAAAAATTTAGAAAATTAATGGCACATGAACTTGAAAGGTATACTTATTGAATGAGCATGCACAAAGTATAAGCCAATTTGGTACCATGCAGACAATACAAACACACATATAGACATGAACACATGAACATGTAGACATAACATACATTTATGTACGTATATATGTAGACATAAATAGACAGATAAAATAGAAAACTCACTAGTATAAAAGGACAGTTAGATTTAAATTGTTTTCCTATGTTAAAAAATGTCAAAATTTATCTGTGAGGCATCACCCTGTTTTAGACAAAATAAGGCAACAAAACAGGTTGATATTAGTTCAGTTTTTTTGTTTTTCAAATGGGTTACTAAGCTTAGGGTGAGCCAAAGAGCAGATAGAGATAAAGCCATTGACTTTTGGGGCTTCCAGAGAAAGGCAGCAGACCCAAAAGGAGGTCTGGTTGGCACCAGGGCTGCACTTCTCATAAAGCCTCAGAGTCCCTGGCCAAGAAGAGAAGCACATGCAGTTAAAAAAAAGAAGACATGCTCAAACAAAACCAATGTTGCAAAGAAATATTAACTTCTTTTAATTTAGTTTGTCCAATTTAAAGTTCTTTCAGTCACTGGCAAAAATTAAGTTTTATCCTTTTTGGTGACACAGATATGTCTTTGTTTTTCGTCAAGGTCTAGAGTAGGTCTCAGGGTGACTTGACATAGATTCCAAACTGTTAGGTGGGAAGCCTTGACGAAACCCACTGCATAACTAACCAGTGACCAATTAGTTTCCAAATTTTTCTGTCAAGACTTCTTTCCTTGGGATACTAAAGACATTGTTGTTTAATAACCACTAACAGTTTCACAAGCTGCCATTTAGTTACTTTACAGCTGGCTGCTTTAAGGAGACATTAGAGTTGTAATTTATGCTGGGTCTCCTCTTTAGATAAGGAAGTTCCCATATTTTAAAAGTGAAAGAAAGAAACAAAACTTTTGGGCTGAAAAGACCTGACTTGACCTGCCGCAGGCATGCACCGCTAATCTAGAGCCACCTGTGATTCCTTTACTGGGATGCGTTTCCCTTGCTGGGACTTCCCTTGCTGGGATGCGTAAATATAAATGTTGGATGTCCTTTTCCTCACCAAGGCTTGGCAGGTCAGTCTCTCTGATCTGTGGAATCATAAATTCCTCACACAGGGCACCATTTGTCACCTCTCTCAGGTTGATGGAGACACAAAGGATTACTCAAAGCCCATTTCTCCAGAGCAGTGAGAGGCCCAAAACAGTTACCCCCAGGAATAATTCTTTTGAGAGAAGAAAGATCCCGGGAACAGCCCTGAATCAGGTTTTCTCTCCATTTTCATTCTCCAGGCAAGAAAGTTACAGAAAAAGAATACAGGTGGTTACAAAAAGAACAATGAGATAATCACTGTACTTTCCCATCATAAGGCTTAGCTGCACCAAGGACATTTGCCCGAACAGCAAGCATTTGTGCTGTGTTACAATTCTTTATCTATAACAGAGGCTTTAGCCCAGGGAAAGTTTTCTGTCTTTCTCAGGCTTAGCATTTCTATGTGCAATTCTAAAAAGCTAGGCCCTGTAAAATACATTTGCTTTATTAATGCTGGTGTCCTCCACAAGGAAGGGTGGGGAAGCAGTGAGGCAGGCAGATCCTGCACTTGGGCTCAGATCGTAGCTCAGCCTCCCAGGGACCCTGGAATCCTGGGCAAGCCACTCGACCTCCCGAAGCCTCACTGTCCTCCAAGCACACACAAGGGGGAATAACATTCCCCTCTCACAGGACTGCTATCAGGATGAAATTCAGTCATATCCCTAAGGTACAGGCACTGAGCCTGGCACTCAGAGGGGTCCTGCACGTCTGAGGTCACTGCTGCGTCCTCCCTGCAGAGGGACGATGGAGGGCAGGCGATTCAGGCTGCAGGACCTGTGGAGGGAGGAGCAGGAGTGAAGGGAGATAAGTAAATAGGTGGGGACAGTCCCGGGAAGCAGGTCAGGAGGAGCTTCAGTGGGAAAGGCAGCTCAGAGATAAGAGAAATGGAGGGAGATAAGATTCTTAAGTGGGTCTAGGCCCCGAGCCCATGGCCCAACTACGCAGTCTCCTTCCACCCTGTCCCCAGGCCTGAGGACAGGGCGGGCTCCCACATCCCAGCCCTCAGCTCCCCAGTAGGTGGAAGCTGGGACCCAGCACCTGGCCACCCCTTCCCAGCAGTCAGGGACGTGGGTGTCTGCAGGCCTAACACATGCAGAAAGTGGGTCACAGCAATTAGGTGTCCACCGTCCCCCGCCCCCTCCCCCCTCAGCTGCCTGCCCCGGAGCCACTAAAGGGGGTGATGAAGCTGTGACAGAACTGGCCTCAGGCTCCAGCACACTGCCTGGCACAGAGGCTCTAGGGACAGGCTCCTGGAAGGAAGGTGCACGAGGCTCCACGTTCAGCTTCTCCACGGAACGTGGAACCTCTTGACCCAGTCACTTCCCTCTCCGGGCCTCAGTGTCCCCATTTGCCAAGAAAAGGTGGGGAGACTGGAATATTATTCAGCAGAAAAAAAAGAGAAATGAGCTATCAAGCCATGAAAAGACACAGGAAACTTAAGGGATTGAATTGTTAAGGGAAAGAAGCCAACATGAAAAAGCTGAATGATTCCAACTATATGGCCTGCTAGAAAAGGCAAACCTACAGGGCCGGCCCGGTGGTGCACTGGATAGTGCCCCGCTTGGGAAGCGCGGCGGTGCTCCCGCCCGAGGGTTCGGATCCCACATACAGACCGGTTCCCGCTCACTGGCTGAGCGAGGCGCGGGAGCGACACCGAGGGTTGCAATCCTGTTGCCGGTCCCCGGTCCGGTACGGGGGCAACACTGAGGGTTGCGATCCGTTGCCGGACACGAAAAAAGACAAAAGACAAAAAAAAAGAAAAGGCAAACCTACAGAGATGACAGAATGACAGAGATCTGAAGTCACCAGGGGCTGGCAGGACGGAGGAGGGATGGACAGGCAGAGCCCAGGGGAGTTTCAGGGCCGTGAAACCACACGCCGACTTCAAAAAGTTCATGGAAAGAATTGTATTATCTTTTAATTCTATGTTTCCATGAACTTTCTTTCTTTTTCTTTTTAGCTACCTGAGGTCTACAGGAACCCACAAACTCTCTGAAATACCTTCCTATTCTGCGTGACACTGCTGTGGAGGGCGCCTGTCATTACACATTGTCAGACCCCACAGAAGGTGTAGCTCGAAGCACGATCCCTGCGGTCACTGTGGACTGTAACGTGGAGCAGGACGGCTCGGCAGCTGTCACAGACGTACCCCTTTGCCAGACTCTGATCTCACACCAATTAGAATGGTAGAAAAAAGCCCAAAATCAACCTGACAATACCAAGTGCTGGTGAGAATACGGAACAATGGAACTCTTGTACTTTGCTGGTAGGAATACAAAATGGTATATACTTTGGAGGACACTTCGGCAGTTTCTTAAAACATTAAACATATGTCTACCACATGGCCGAGCAATCCCACTCCCAGGTATTTACCCAAGAGAAATGAAAGCCTATTAACACAAAAACCTGTGCACCAATATTGACAGCAGCTTTATGCATAGTTAACAGAGGCTGGAAACAACCCAAACGTCCTTCAACCTGTGATGGATAAACACACTGTGGTACAGCCGTATGATGGGTTGGTTACTACTCAGCAATGGGAAGGAACAAACTATCAATATACCACACGTGACAATGGGATGAATCTCACAGGCATCATGCGGAACGGAGGAGCCAGACCCAAAACGCTACAAAACTGTACGATTTTATTGACATGACATTCTTGAAAAGGCAAAATTACAGGAACGAAAAACAGATCAATGTTGCCAGGGGAGGGGCATGGGGGGTGCGGGGTTGGACCGTCAAGGGGCAGCTGCATGAGGGGATTGTCTGGGCGACGGAGCTGTTCTGTACTTTGATTGCAGCGGTGAATATACAACTCCATGCATTTGTCAAAACTCATAAAATTGTATACAATAAAGAGTAAATTCTGCTGTATGTAAATTAAAAGTAAATTTAAAATAAGTCTTCCTAATCCTGGTGAGAGGGCCCAGCTCAAATCCACCTTGTTCATAAAACAAGGTGTTATCTCCCCTCCTCTAATCACTTTATGACTACAGCCCTCAAATCACATTTCTCTTTCTTCTCACAGATATTTCTCCCTCGCACACACACACACACACACAGAGACACACACACACACACAGACACACACACGCACACACACAGACACACACACGCACACACACAGACACACACGCACACACAGAGACACACACAGACACATACACAGACACACACATGTACACACACAGACACACACACATAGAGACACACACACAGACACACACACACATGTACACACACACACAGACACACACAGACACAAACACACAGACACACACAGACACACACACACACACGCACATGCACACACACAGACACACACACACAGACACACACACGTGCACACACACGCACACACACAGACACACACACGCACACACACACGCACACGCACAGACACATACACACAGACACACATGTACACACAGACACGCACACACACACACAGAGACACACACACACACACACACACACAACCCTACCCATCCTCAAAGCCAGCTCGAGTGCCTCCTGCTCTGTGAAGCCGTCCCTGACCCCTCCCAGCCCCGTCAGAATCAATCACCCTTTACCAGGCACCCCCACCGCACTTGCGTGTGCCTCTAGTTAGCCCTTCTCTCATCTTGCAGGTTATTCCTGTTAGCTAGTCACTGTCTGTCTGCCCCACTGGATAGCAAGCTCCTTGAGGACAGGGACCAGGTCTTCCACCCCTATTGCCCCCGCAGCACCTAGCGCAGTGCCAGACACACAGTGCATGCTCTGAGACTGCTCTGGATAGGCCGAGGGCAGGTGCAAGCAGAGGGGGCTGAGGACAAGAGAGGAGAGCTGGCAGTGCTGGGGCGGGCAGTGCTCAGGAGGGCATCGGAACCCACTGATACAGCTTGACTTCTCTTGCATAAGCAGCACAACTACTGCTTAAACCTCCAAGTGCTGGAAATGACCCCACCTCCCTTTCCAACATGAGGTCATGCAATTTACCATGCAGCATTTCTGAGGATGCTTTTGCTTCCTGCCTGTCACCCAGCACAGTTCCAAGCCCCAGGCAGACAGATGCCCAGGACACACCTGCTGAGGGACTGGAACCTGTCCCATCATCAGAGTGCTGTCATTTCTCACTTCCAGCAGGCAGGCCCTCTTTGCAGCAATCTGATTTCAAGTTCATTATGCAGAACTACTGTGGTACAGGCATAGTCTACCAGTAACTCCCAGGCCCACTCTACGACTGGGTTTTTCCAAGCATATCACTGGCCTCTCCCTCTTACAAAATCCAGCCTGACCGGTTTTTAAGGACCACCTATAGGTCATTTATTTGACAGACACTCATACAGTGCTTAGTAAGTGCCAGGCAAAGAACTAAGCACTTTACAAATATTAACTCATTTAATTCTTCACATGAACTGTTTGAGGTTGGTTCTATTATTATCATCCCTACTTTGCAGAGGTGGGAAACTGAGACACGTTACATTTAGAGAACTTGCCCAAGGTTACACAGCTGGTAAGTGGCAGAACAGGGATTCAAGCCCAGGCAGGCTGGTTGCAAAGCTACACGCTCCACACAGCAGCCACTAGCCTTACGTGGCTATTACGGACATGAAATACGGCTGTCTGAACTGAGACGTGCCATTAAGTGTAAAATGCATACTGGATTTCCTGCACTTTGTATGAAAAAGATGTTTACCAATAGTTTTCACTACTGGTGACATGTTAAAATGATAATATTATAGATACAGTAGGTTAAATAAAATGTATGAGGGGTCTTCAAAAAGTTCACGAAAAGATTCATATTATCTTTTAACTGTATTTCTCCTATAACTTTTTGAAGTACCCTCATATTATTACAATTCATTTTACCAGTTTCTACTAACTTGTTTTTTTAAAAGATGACTGGTAAGGGGACTTTAACCCTTGACTTGGTGTTGTCAGCACCACGGTCTCCCAAGTGAGCCATGGGCCGGCCCTTCTATTAACTTTTTAAATGTGGCTCCTAGATTACTTAAAATTGCATATTATGAAGGGTCTTCAAAAAGTTCATGAAAGGGTTTATATTATCTTTTAATTCTATTTCTCCTATGAACTTTTTGAAGTACCATCATATTATTACAACTCATTTTACCAGTTTCTATTAACGGTCTCCCAAGTGAGCCATGGGCCGGCCCTTCTATTAACTTTTTAAATGTGGCTCCTAGATTACTTAAAATTGCATATTATGTGGCTTACTGTTATTTCTATTAGACAGCACCAGTCTGGAGATTGCCCCAGACTTGGGGCAGGACAGAGGTGCAGACTGTCCCTCACACCCGGCGCACTGAGCGTGTGCAGAGGACAGGGCCGGGCCCTCACTCCCACCACTCCCACCACTCCCCATTCTGCCTCCTTGGACTGCCCCTCTCCCAGCCTTACCTCTAGCTCTGCAGAGAGCTTAGATCTCCCTCCCTCCAGCAGGAATCCCAGAATGTCAAGGCGGGAGAATACTTGACATGTCATCTAGTGCAACCCCACATGCTACTATACTACGTGGAGAAACCGAGGCCCAGAACCACAGAATCTTCAAGGAAGCAGAGGCCCTAGAAGTCATCTAGTCCAATTCCCCACCCAGTGCAGAGACTTCTCCAGAGCATCCCTGACAAGTTCTACACGCTTCTGCATAATGGAATTCTATGTAGTTTTATGTAGTTCCACATAACGAAATAGACTTCAGATCAGATGAACCCAACCTGCTACTGCAGCAAACGGTGCCTGCCTTTTGCAAGTGAGAGATGACAGCACCCTGATGGGACGGGCAGGTTCTAAGTCCTCATCCAACGTCCGTTAAGACACTCACAATAACAGCCAGAGCAATATTTAATAGGTCAGGAAGTATCCACCTTCCAAAACCAACGTGGCTGGAGTGTCACAGAACTCACCACACCACTGGCCCTGCAGACTCAAGGTTTAATGCGCCAGTGGAAAGAGTCGATCCCAAACCCCAACCTCAGCATTAATCTCTGTAACTTTTTCCTCTTCTGTAGAGGTTAAAAAACACAAA
>NW_007726856.1:22831-25753 GCF_000696425.1 Galeopterus variegatus
CCCAACCTCAGCATTAATCTCTGTAACTTTTTCCTCTTCTGTAGAGGTTAAAAAACACAAATAACCCCCCATCACAGGGCTGCTATGAAGGTAAAATGAGATGATGGAGGCAGAAATGTCTAGAATAATGTCTGGCACCCAGTAGGCACTTAATAAATGTTCATTTTCCTTCCCCCTCCTTCAGCAACCAAAAATCCCAGCTTTTTCCTTCCCCCACATGATAGTATGTCCCACCCTATTCTATATTTACAGAATTAATGTTTTGAATTTAAATACAGGGTTTTACATTTAAACCTATTAGATTTCATCTTGAGATAACTATACGTGTTCAGCATTGCTCAATGTCAAGTACTATTCTTTGGTTTTGTTTTTTTTTTTGGTGGCTGGGGAGTACAGGGTTCCAAACCCTTGACCCTGCTGTTATAGGCACTATGCACTGCCATGTGAGCTGCTCGGCCAGCCCTAACACCAAGTAAACTTTTTTTGCGGGGGTGGGGGTTGCTGGCCGGTAAGGGGATTCGAGCCAAGTAATCTTTAATGGCTAAAAATTGAAAACAAAATTTTTTTTTTTTTTTGACCGGTAAGGGGATCACAACCCTTGGCACGGTGTGGTCTGCACCATGCTCAGCCAGTGAGCACATTGGCCATCCCTATATAGGATCCGAACCTGCGTCCTCGGTGCTACCAGTGCCGCACTCTCCCAAGTGAGCCACGGGGCCGGCCCGAAAACAATTTTTAAAAATCCAGTAGGGCTCAGTTAAATAAATTAAGCTATAGTCACATAAAGCAATATTATGCAGACCCTTAAAATTAGGGTTTTTAATCATCTTTTATGACATGGGATATTACTATACAGAGTTCAGTAGAGAAAAAAACAGGATAACGGACAATTGCAACTACGTTAAAATATATACTCGTAGATTTGCATGGACACAAATTTGGCGAGACACAGACCAAAGCACTAACTCATCCCTGAGCTGAGGTCTTACGTTCCACTTTGTTTCCTCTTCTGTGAGTTTCCTTATTTTCCAGGTTTTCTGCAACGAGCGTGTATTAATTTTAAGAGTTAGAAAAAAACAGTTTTCGTTTCATCTTCCTACTCCGTCTCAGCATTCCAGTCACATGAGATGATTGTGAGTCCCGGTCTGTCACCCAAAGCTTGCCATCCTAGGCACCACAGAAATGAGAAATTGAGGGCATGGGCCACACAGGCTCACAGAGGGGCTCATTCCTGTGGAAGTGTCCACAGAGGACAAAGCCAAAGAGAGCTTGGTGGCATACCACTAAAACCCCCTTGGGTGACGCGTGCTGAGTACTGGTACCTGGGGACGCGTGCCGCCAGCTCCTCGCTGCTGTACCAGCCAGGACACATCATCTCTCTTGCTCCTCAGAAAATCATTAGACAGAAAATCCTTAGTGAACATTCCAGCACTCAGATTCATCTGTGTAACTTTCTGCCCCAAGACTTGGTAGCGTGAACGCGTGTTGGCTACCAGCGGTCGCAGCTTCACTTGCAAAGTCTGCACAGACTGTATGTTCAAAACTCTGACCTAGAATCGGACAGGCGATCAATAAGCAGCTTAGCATCTGCCACATCCAGATTCCCCACCTTTCCCCCTTGAAGAAATAAACCAAGACGGCATCTGTCACCTGTCACCTCCACCCCCACGCCCTCCTCCCAGGCCCTGGCCGTGTTTCTGTGGCGACTCCTGGGGCTTCTCTCAGGACCCCAAAATCTGACCTGTGAGAATGTGGCAATCTGACCTCACAGAAAGCAGCCCCGAGTGGTCTGACTCACTTCTCCCAAAGCGCACCTCGGCCCTCGCACAAAGTCTGCTCTGCCCTCACAAAGATGAAGGCCAGATAAGAGTTCTCTGCCGCCCAGAACATTCCCCACCTGCCTCAGGCAGGAACCTCCCGCCTGCTGTGCGGCTGACCCAGGCCTGCTGACTCCCCACCCAGCCCTCGCCCACTGCTCGGTCCCTCCCTGCCCGACAACTGTGACTCAAGGCTCCCTGCTGCTGAGATGGAGATCAGCCAGGAAGAAGCCACGCCAGCCTTTCATCCTGGCCGGGATGATGGCGAAGGCATCTCAGGGGCTTGAAGGGAAGGGAGACCTGGTTCCCGCCGGGCTGAGCGTGGCCAGAGCGGAGGCTGCCGGACACCACAGCACCTTTGCTAGCAGCACACAAAGCGGAACGCTCAGCCCAGCAGTGAGCGGGCGCTCGGGCTTCCTCTGAGTCCACAGCCCCCTCTGGAGGAGAGCCCCAGCCCAGAGGCCCACCCTGTGTGTCACCAGCCCCTCCCAGTGTCCTCTGCTCTGCCCCAGCACTCCACCGGATGTGCAGCCCCACCCCCCAGGAGGGTCACCCCTGCCTTCCCACAGCTCCCATTTCCTGCCCCGGTGACTCCTCTCAAGTCCATTGTTCCTGTGAAGTTGGGGTCAAAGGAAGCAGAGTCCCCACCCACGGGGCCGCCTGCCCACACACAGCTGGCCAAGGTGCTGGCCACGCCACAGGGAGCCTGCCCGTCCCCCTGCCTTCCCAGGAGCCCGCCTGTATTAAATGCAGGAGGAGTGGGCACAGGTCTTAGACACTGAGGTTCTAGTGGAATTTCTCCCAAAGCTCCAGTCCCTACCAGCTGAAGGGCCCTGGGCCTGATCACTCAGGTGCGATTAGACTCTCCCCGATATCTAGACAGAAAAACCAAGAGCAAGGGAAGAGCTGTCACTTCAGAAGAGGTCAAGGCAAAACTGGAATTAGATCATAGGAGTTAGACACTCTGTGTTCCCCAGTGACAAAGCCCTCCCCGCCCCCCCCCAACCTGGGCCACTGGGTTGGCTCTACCCACCCCGTCGGGGGGAGGGGGGTGCTGGAGAGCAGCTGTTCGGCTCCAATTTCAGAGCTTTAAAGGAGCCGTCAT
>NW_007726856.1:26425-28373 GCF_000696425.1 Galeopterus variegatus
ATTAGATCATAGGAGTTAGACACTCTGTGTTCCCCAGTGACAAAGCCCTCCCCGCCCCCCCCCAACCTGGGCCACTGGGTTGGCTCTACCCACCCCGTCGGGGGAATTAGATCATAGGAGTTAGACACTCTGTGTTCCCCAGTGACAAAGCCCTCCCCGCCCCCCCAACCTGGGCCACTGGGTTGGCTCTACCCACCCCGTCGGGGAGAGGGGGGTGCTGGAGAGCAGCTGTTCGGCTCCAATTTCAGAGCTTTAAAGGAGCCGTCATCCCAACCCCTGCCAACAAAGGGTCACGGGGCACAGGAAGACAGGCAAGGTAAAGCCGCCCAAGCAAGCCCTGAACTTCCAACCACCACTTGACTGACCTCAACTACAGGAAAGGCAAGAAGCAAAGCTGGGGACCAATGTCCTCCACTTCCAACTGGGAAGGAGGAGGAGCCACAGGCTTGGCAATAGGTATTGATTGGTGACAGTTACCAGCACAAGACTCCAGAATGGAAGCCAAAGGAGGTTGTGACATTTGCACCCCAGGAGATCTAAAAAGATAGCGAGACTCTTCTCCACCCGGCAGAGTAATGTACAGACCACCCAGGAGAAAGGAGGGTGTGTTTCAAATATCTCCGGAGAGCCCTGTGCAACTTGGCATTCTCAGATTCTACAGTAAAACGGCTCCTTCCCCGGCAGGCAGCCGAGGGCTTTCTGCTGACACGCCGGAGAGTACTTCTGCCTCCTAACAACCTCATCTGAGCCACGAGATGGTAAACATCGCCCAAGTCAGACTGTTCCAGCTTCCACGACTGTTAGATGAAGGTGGCTGGGGGAGTGGGGGGTGTCTGAGTGTGGGATCCACAGAGCAGGAGACAGAGTGCAGAGTGAAGGAGAAAAAATGAATACAAAAAAGAAAAACAGACAGAATGCCAAGTGAAGAGTGGGTTCTAGTCCCAGCTCTGCCACTTACTGGTTATGTGACCTTAAGCAAGTTATTGTTCCTCTAGGGGCCTCAGTTTCCCCAGATGTTAACATTACAGTATCCAATTGGGGATGGCCGGTTAGCTCGGTTGGGTAGAGTGTGGTGCTGACAACACCGAGGTCAAGGGTTCAGATCCCCTTGCTGGCCAGCTACCAGATAAATAAATAAAGTATCCAGTAATGTTCAGCAAATGCACCCTGGGCTCAAGGCAAAACTAGAATTAGAGCATTAGAGTTGGAGACTCTGCATGTCCCAGTGGCAACCCCTGCCCCCCACTTCCACTACCCACCCTCGTTTCCTAAGTAAATGCTCAACTCATGTTTCTTAAATAAACATGATGACTAGGGCAGGGTTTCTCAAAGGATGTTCAGAGAAACACTAATCTGAAGAACACTAATCCCCAGGAAGAAAGAGGTTCCTTGCTGAAACAAGCTTAGGAAACATTGGATACGATATCTACTGGGTCCCCGGGATGTACCAGGCTCTTTGCAAACACTGGATTTTCACAACAAACTTTCTGGATAGATATTAATTACCCCCCACCCCATCCCATATTACTCATCAGGAAACTGAGCCTGAGAGCCTTAAAGGTAGTGCGGCTGCCAGAATTTGTACCCAGGTCTGTCTGACCCCAAACCTGTACCCTTCCCACTCCATCAGTGCTGCTTTTAGACTAGCCACACACCTTGCCTAAGCAGGTGAGACAGTGAGGTGTTTCCCACCAGAACATCCTGAGGTGGACGAATGGAGGCGCGAGGACAAGAGCCCCCACCCCTCTGAGAGAGTTTCTCGCTCCTTCCTTCCAAGCCCTGAACACCACATCCACTCGGTCTTGTTGCCGGAATGCGGACAGAAGTCCGATGCTAGGTCTGCCTGCGCGCCTCAGCCCCCGTCTGTGCTCCACCACGCGCTACGTCACTTCTGCCAATCTCCCGGGCACAACCAGCAAATGGGAAGCAGCCCTGACTTCCCAGGCAG
>NW_007726856.1:28633-29218 GCF_000696425.1 Galeopterus variegatus
ACTTCTGCCAATCTCCCGGGCACAACCAGCAAATGGGAAGCAGCCCTGACTTCCCAGGCAGGCCGCACTGACGCGCTCGTGCAGGGAGCTACTCGCCTCCTTTCCCCCAGGACAGTGTCGAGTGGTCTAGCACGTTGTGAAGAATGAAGGATTCCTCCACTGGACTGCTTGGTCAGCTCCAAGGAGAGCTGAGCCAGTAAAAAGTTGTTCAGGCTGGTTATGGGATACCTATCTGTCCTTGGGGCCAACTTACAGCATTATCTCCATAAGGCTCAACATCCAAGTCTCCTCTCTTTTGGGGGGTAACACCCCAACAAACATTCGCAACTATCACCAACCCACCCCATCACCTACAGGCAAAGATCTCAACTTCCTCTAGCCTTCTACCAGCTTGTTCTCTAAACTATTCCAGGCAAGAACAGGATCCACTCTCCCTCGAACACACCTCCCAGTCCAGGGGGAAATAAAGCCTGGGGGTCACACACTCCAACAACCACAGTCAACTTATCTCTGCGCACATACAACCAGAGACACTGTCACATCCTCACAGATAGATGCAAACCTACTCAGAGACACTCGTGCTTT
>NW_007726856.1:29741-30294 GCF_000696425.1 Galeopterus variegatus
TCACACGGGGACAGCTATCACCCCCACATACACCCCAAGCTAAGGAGAC
Source organism: Galeopterus variegatus (assembly GCF_000696425.1). Taxonomy (NCBI): domain Eukaryota; kingdom Metazoa; phylum Chordata; class Mammalia; order Dermoptera; family Cynocephalidae; genus Galeopterus; species Galeopterus variegatus. The sequence goes on from NW_007726856.1 coordinate 29,791, forward strand.
TCGCGCAGCCACACGGCCCGTGGACTCACACAGCAGAGGCCCGCGCGAGGTGTGCCGGGGTCCCCCTGGCAGCACGTGCACAGAGGCGAGCTCCCTGCCGCCTGCCTGCCGCGCAGATGTTCGCCGCGGGCTTCGGGACTGCTGCGGGGAGCGGGACCTTTCCTAGAGGTCCCCACACTGTCGCATCGCCTTAGCCCTGAAAACAGGCACCTACCTCCAGGGAACTCCAGAGGGCTCTTCCAGGCCCCAAATGGGCCCCGCTGAAAAGGGGCAGGGGTGCTGGGTCTCTCACGTCGCCGGTGCGCTCGGTCCTGCCTCTCTGGTCCCTTCGGCAGCCCGGACCCCCTCTCCCTCAAAGTCCCCGGCGCCGACTCCCTCCCAGACCCCGTCGCCGCGGCGCCTCCACGTGCCCGGCTCTTTTCCCATCCCGTCCCCGCGGAGAGTTCCCCACGCGCCGCGCCAGACGTCCGCCCTCGGGCAAAGCCCTGCCAACTCCCCGCTCCC
>NW_007726856.1:30383-35888 GCF_000696425.1 Galeopterus variegatus
GCCCCTGCCTCTCTGGTCCCTCCGCGCTCCCGCGGCCTCCGCGTGCGCCCCAGCGCGCCGCACACGCACCTTCCTCCCTCGTCTCCCGGCGCCGACTCTCCCTCCTCCCCGCGCCCCCGGCTCCTCCCCCTCCGGGCGGCGTCCGGACTCTTTCCCGGAGCTGAAGACTTTCCTCTCAGTCGGGTGGGGGCGTCCCGTGGCGGACGCGGCTCTGGCTCCGTCCTGCCGCCCTCGGGGTCCCGCCGCACAAGTCCGCGGAAGGCCGGGGAAGCGGCTGGCTCCGGGGAACCCCCGGCTCTATTCCCGGACCCGCCTCCGGCGCCCCCACGCTCGCCCTCCGCAGCTTTAGCCCTTTCAGTTGTCCTCGTCTGTCCCTTGGGGATCTGCAGAGCGGTCACTACGAAGAGTGAGCCACATGGGAGCAAGGGTGCTGTGATGCGTCCAGCAGACGCTGTGAAAAGAGGAAGGATCAGGCCTCAGCCCTTCCCTCCCAGAGCTGATAACGTGGCTGGGAAGACTCGGTGTGTAGAAGAGCGTTGCCATACAGCGGGAGTCGGGCTTTGAACTCTTGGGGAAGAGGGTGCGGGAAACACACTGGGCTCCTGTTTGGAAATCTTCAGAAGGAATTGGCTTAGAGGGGCACGTTATCAGGTAGCTTTATCACCCACCTCGTTGGGAGGACTTTTGGCTTTTTCCAAGAAAACAAATCCAACTTCTTGTGAAACTTCTATCACCTAACCTAGTATTAGCAGTGGTTGTCCAGATCTTATCTCCCTTGCCGACCAGAAACTTCCTTGAAGACAGGATAAATGTCTGACTTATCTTTCACCCAGCACCAGCATAGTGCCCGGGATAGACAAGTGCATAATACCATAATAAATGGTAAATGAAAAAAAAAAATGCTACCATGGAAGATATTGAAAAGAAAGTGCTATAAATGCCAAAGTTGTTTCCAGGAGAGGTGTTCCAAACGAAAGTGTTTGAGCGACGTTAGCCTCGCTAGACTAAGTATGCAGTCTCACCACGTGAAGGCACTGAGAGAAGTAGCCCTCATTTGGATATATAAATTCTGGAATGCTTATTAAATAATGAGTCATATCAAAGCGTGGTCACACCTCATACACATGGGAAGACTGGAACACGAGGCAGTGTATCAGCACCACTGTCAGCAATGACTGTTCATTCAACAATCACTTGTTTAGCGTCTGTTGACTTCGACACTATGCTAAGTGCAGGGAAAGGTCTCTGCCCTCAAGAAGGTCACAATCCAGATGAGAAGACAGAAAACTATGCAAAGTTCAATGAGAACCCAAGGGAAGGAATAATGAAATCCACGTTACAGGGGTGACATTCGACCTACCTCTTGAAGGACAGATAAATGAGGGTTTGCCAAATTCAGACTGGAAACTCCATTTAGGTCATGTGGAGTAGCACAAAGGTAAGGTACCCTATAATCGAGGAATGTTTAGGAAAGGCTTGTAAGCTGGTGTGGCTGGAGAATGAGATATGGAGAATAAGATTAAAAGAAGTGGGTGCCAGGTTGTGAAGATCGTTGTATGAAATGCTGAAGATTTGGGCACCGTGTGATATAATCAGCGTCACCATCAGGAAGACCCTCTGCAGCAGTCTTAGGTTGGATTGGAGACTCCAGTGCAGTAAACTCAGGCAGGGGTCCCAAGGTTGAGGAAGGGGGCAGGACCTAGGAAGCATCCCAGAGGCAGAAGGTGAGAGAGAAAACAAAAATCTAAACTCTAACAGTTGAACAATTGATGGTGTCATTAACTGAGATACAAATTCAAACAAAAGAGGCAATAGGGTGGGGTGGACATTGAGTCCAGCCAGGTTCAGAGGATTGAGAGGAGGCAGAGTCCAGAGCAGAGACAGGAAAGCCACCCTTGGGTGTCACATTCAGCACAGACTTCTGAGAGGAAACCTGGATATCAGACGGGTTTCTTTTTTTCCCTGCAGGTCTTAACCATCCAAGACCATCAGTGATCCAAGCTCGAAAGATGTGTCTTCAGGATTTTGGCCTCCTGGTTCATGCACTTAAGGCTTCTAGAGAGCTTTGTGCTTTGGGGGATCTTAGGTTCCAAGCTGTTGAGGACCCTCTGGGGAAGATAGTTTCCTAGCCTTTAGGTAAGAAGCAAATATGTTCCTTTTGAGATGTCTCCAAAGCCGCCCCCTCCCCACCTTAACAATATTGTGTGCTTGACTCCTACGGTGCTTGTTCTCAGCTGTGACTTTTTTTTTGACCTCTCCATCCTGTATTTCCATTTACTTTTTTCCTTAAGAGCACTCGTCACTCTACAGTAACTGAACTTCATCTCATGTTCCGAAGGACAAAGCAGACCTTTATCAAAGTTGTTTAGAGTCTTTTTCTCCCTGTCTGTAGAATAAAAGCAGTCAATAATTTGATAAGCATAATATTAGTCCTATTATCTCTTCGTCAGAGAGGAATGCAAAAAAGAACAGGCTCTAGGTCCACTATCTAGGAATCAGTATATGCCATGGGCTGAAATGTGTCCCCCTCCCCAATTCATATGTTGAAGTCCTAACCCCTAGTACCTCAGAATGTCATAGTATTTGGAAAAAAGCATTAAAAGAGGTGATTAAGTTAACATGAGGTCATCAGGGTGGGCCCTAATCCAATCCCACTGGTGTCCGCATGGAAGAGATCAGGACACAGGAAGCACAGATGAGGGACGACCATGTGAGCACACAGCGAGAAGGCAGCCGTCTGCAAGCCAAGGACGGCGCCCCAGAAGAAACCATCCTGCCAGCACCTCGATCCTGGACTTCCAGCCTCCAGAACTGTAAGATATAAACTTCTGTTGCTTAAGCCCCCCACTCTGTGGACTTTGTTATGGCAGTCTGTGCTGACTCATTCAGCATATTTCCAAATAACTGGGGGCTGTCTCTGAGGTTCCCATGAGGTCTTCAGTATCAGCTATCCAAGATCTTCCTGAAAAAAATCAAAAAGGAGGAAAGACTGCTTCCAACCTTGTTCAGCTAAAATTGTCTTCAGTAATCCTGTTTGATACAATATTCTGAAAACGAGAGTTAACATAAGCCGTGTAGTATGACCTTGCTGGGGAGTTAATCTGAGTTTAAGTCACTTTGGCCATCTACTAAATGAGCCTGAGTCTCCTCATCACTCATTCTCTCATTCCACATTTACTGAACCTATATGATGTCCTTGGCACTGTGCTAGGTAAGCCCTGGAGATAAACAGAGAAAGGTCATAATCCATGCCCCCCAGGCTTCTAACAGTCTGATGCAGGAGCTAGACAAGTAACTTCCACACGGGAGAAGAATTGGTAAGAAGGTAATTAAGCTTGGAAACCTGAAGTTGAGATTTGTGTGGACCAGTGAACATTGACCAACAGAACTTTCTGTAATGATAAAAACATTATCTGCACTGTCTAATACGGTAGTCATTAGCCACATGTGGTTAATTTAGAACTTGAAATGTACCTAGTCTGACGAAGGAACCAAATTGTGTTTTAGTTAATTTAAATATATACAGCCACGTGTGACTAGTGGCTATCATGTGGGCCAGCACGGCTGTGGACTGAAAGTACGGAGGACCCGAGCTGATAAGACGACAGGACCCGAGCTGACAGTTCGCCAGAGAAGTTCCACTTTATTCAAGGACTGCGTGTATATTTATAGGGAGCTGCGTTCCGGGTTTGGATACAGGGTGGACGGGTGGTAGCTGATTGGACGGGGCTGGGCAGGAAGTGAGCCCTGACCTGTGACTGGTTGAGGTTTTGGCGCCGGCGGGCTTTTACTGCGGAGAAGAACCTGGAAGGGTGCCATATTGCCAGGGAGTGCCTTCCCCCACCCCCTCCGCTTGAGTGCCCACGGTGTCTTTACATGGACCATCTGAAAGAAGATGCCCAGCAGGCAGTTAGACAACACTTGCAGAGCTCAGGAAAGAACTCAGGACTACGGGAGACATCAAGTGTAAAGATGTAAAGTTATGAGAGTTACTGAGTGTGAAGAGTGAGAAAGAAGAGGATTAAAGTAACCTGGGTCCCTGGAGCACTGTACAATATAGGCTCAGAACACGTTGATAAAATGTGTTAATGTGCAAAGTGCCTATCTGTAGGCGACTAGTTAAAAACACTGTGGTAATTCCGGCAATGGAGTACGGTGGCTCAGGAACAAGCACGAGGAGGGACTGTATTTACTGATACAGAAATAGCTCCAGGACACGTTACGTGAAAAGGCAAGCTACAGCACCGTGTATGCAGTGTGCTGCCTCTTGTGCAAAAGGGCGAGAAATTGCAAACACATTTTTATTTTTGCACGAACACTGGAAAGTGCTTGCTTCAGCAGCACATGTACTAAGATTGGAAGCATAAACGCTGAAAAGATAGGTGGGAAAGAAACTAAAAAGTGGTAACTATAGGACAGGGCAAGGGAAGGGCAAAACAGATGCAGGAGGAGACTTTTGTTGTGTAGTCTCTAAAACAGTTCTTAAAACCATATGAAATTATCACTTTCAAATGCATATAATTCTGTCTTTATCTACCTATACACCCGATATAGAATAACCTAAGACTGACCAAAGGCGTGATCAGGAAACATTTTTTAAAGGACATATTTCTATCTTATACTGATATAGTTTGTCCTGAGCATGCACTAGTACCATAGATAGTGAATTTAGACCCAACTTTTAGAATCTTGATCTAATTCCTAGCCCTCCCCTGCCTGTCATCGCCTTTGGCCTCAGACCACTCTTCCTTCCTAAGCTTCCTGCTCCCAAACTACAGAAGAGAATTGCTGGATAATTGTTCTTGAGATAATTGAGAATCCTGAGAAGGGACAGAATCTAGGCAGGGAGTGCTTCACTAGATGTCAATACCTTGAGGCTTGAGAACCACTCTATTAAATCAAAGAGGTATAGTAAAAGGTGGTGACCGACAGGAGCAGTCCCACCCTCACCTGGTCCCCCCAGCTCCACCCTCTCTGTGGCTCACTCTCTTTTTTTGCACTCCTGGGCCACCACCATGCTGGGAGGCACTTGGGTCCAATGGACCAGAAGACTAGGCAGAGCCGGGAAAAATCCCAGAGGCCTATTTCATATTTGAATTATTTCAGAAATTTCCATTAACATCAGGGCTAATTTTTGCCTAGGCTGTTACTTCAAGTAAGACTGGAGAGAGGGGTACAAAGTACTGAAAGGAGGTAGGATTAGGGCTGCGATGAGAACCTGCATGTTTAGTCTCCCAGTTAAACCATGCTGCTTCTCTCTCCTCTCATTGCAGTCCCTGGAAAACCATCTGTATTTGCTTTGCAAGCATTTATAAGCCATTTTATGTGACTGCCTGGTTAAAAAGTTCATTGTTCCTGGGCCGGCCCGGTGGCGCACTGGATAGTGCGCTGCTTGGGAAGTGCGGCGGCGCTCCCGCCCGAGGGTTTGGATCCCACATACAGACCGGTTCCCGCTCACTGGCTGAGCGAGGCGCGGGAGCAACACCGAGGGTTGCGATCCATTGC
>NW_007726856.1:36888-49773 GCF_000696425.1 Galeopterus variegatus
AGGAAAAAAAAAAAAAAAAAAAAAAAAAAAAAAAAAGGTTCATTGTTCCATTTTAAAAGAACATTAATAAAAATGGCAATTTTGATATTCGCTGCTCTTCTGTACTGAGAGCTTGTTATGTGCCTGCCAGATCCTGGGCATTTTACCTGGCACACCTCAACTGGCTCCTAAACTCCAGAAACATTAGCGTTCTTGGACTTTCCAAAGAGAGTCCTGCTGTAACGCATGGGTGCTTGGTAAGGACATGATAACATGGTGCAGGTGCTAAAGTCACACTGAGCCCTGTGTGACCCCCTCAGCTGGATGTATGACCATCTGGGTTGTCCACTCATTTCAACACAGTTGTAATGTGCATCCTTGGTCAGTGAGTGGTGCCACGAAACCATCTGAAGTTCTCACAGAGCGCCAATGGCAAATCCTTCATTCGTTGTGGCATTCCCAGGTTTTTGTGGATGAGGGAAGTCTATTGGTTGAAAAAAACTGTGAGACTTTTAAAGAATATATATTGACTATGATAACAAGGAGATCAAAGCAGGAGAGGAGGCAGAATGATCCAATATGCAAACAGTCAGGAAACGTGTCTCAGGAGGTAGGACAGAAACTGGCAAGTGCAGGAGGCCCCAGTGCCTGAGCCCTTGGAGCACGAGCTTCCCCAATACATTTCCTTCTTTCCCCTTGCTTGTTCAGGGAGCTGGGGACAGTATCTCCACTCTGAATGCCAGTCACAGGGTTCCCAGTAATAGAATGGAGGAGCTGAAAGTGACCCACAAACTCAGCTTGTCCACACTCCTCACATGAGAGAGGAAGCAATAAAAACCAGGAACACAGACAACTCTAAGAGCAGAAACAGACCTTAGCCCACCCTCTCCCCTCATTTCTCAGGGTCTCTGCCTTGATTATCTCCCGCCCTGGAGTCTTCAGCACCTTGTGGCAGAGCTGGGACTAGCCTGATTCCAGTTCAGTGCTTTTTTCCCTATAGCTCTGTGGTTTCTCCGAAGCATGTAGATCCGGGCACAAGTTACTGGCAGGCAGAAAGAAACACCAGTGTAACGTGGTCTCAAGCAATCATCGTTCCACCAGCCTGTAACTGACGCTTGACCTTCCACTATTAGCGATTCGTTCTTTTGTAGGATGGAGGTTAGGCAGACTTCCAGACTCTCCTCTTGAAATGCAAATTCCTCTGGGAAGGCCACCAACAGTTGATAGCTAATAAACTGGAAGGGCTGTTTCTTCAAGAGGGTTGACACTTAACAGGGGTGGTGGTAGTGGTGGTGGTGGTATGGAGGGGGAAGCCAGGACAGAGAGATTTTGGAGCTCGTTGACATAGGAGGACAGGTTTGGGACTGATGTGAGAATGGGTCCACTCCATGAAGACTTCAATAAGTACTACTACCTGCCTGACTAAATATGTAAGACAGAACATGGCCCAGATGCACTGGTGGGAAAATTCCCTTCCCAAGGCCTGAGCAAGTGTTTAAACTCAGAGGGAGAGACAGGGCTGCCCACATCCATATGCCATCAGAAGATGCCCAGCCTGATGTTTTCTGGGTAACAGGCACTGAGACTCAGTTGGAGCCAGTCCCTTCTTTCCCCCAAGGCTTCATCTACATGAACTGGCCTGTATGGGCACTTTTGTCTGTGGCTGAAAAAGGGAGAAGTTTGTATTATTACTCTATGAGTGGAAGCCACGGGAACTGAGACCTGGACAACAGAGGGGATGGTGTGTCATGTGCATTCTACCCTGACACTGGGTTTTGTGCCCGTGCATGGGAATGGAAGGGTTAGGGCCAGAAGCATGAAGGAGACTTTTGTTGAGGTGACTCTGAACGTGAGGTGTGTGTGTTGGAGGCTCCTCTGATCTACCCGTACTTCTGCACAATATCCAGTTTTGGGAGCACTGGGTGACAGTGGCCCTGGCACAGCCCTCAGCATCCTCAGGGACATTGCCAGCATGAACAGCAAGGCTCCTGAAATCAACCTTGAGAACACCAGACAATGACTAAAAGGAGCCGAAGATTAAGACGATGATTCAATGTGAGCACCCAGGATGTGGTCCTGCGGCATCTCCTAGCAACCCTTGGAGGGCCTTCACAGGGGAAGGGTGGTAAAGGAGTCTCTGTCATATGTGGGGTCAAGAAGAGGAACTGCGGACAGTTGTTACCTAGCGTGACATAGGATGGAGTGGCCCGGTGATACCTGAGTTCCTCTTAGATCATTAGAACCCCGCCTGACGTGCTGCCAATAGGCAGAAATGGCCCAATAGCTCATTGGTTCAGTGTCTTTTCTTTTTACCGACCCAAATTGAGGCTACGATTCTGCAGGACTGAAAAGTTTGCTCCAAATTCTGTTTGGGAAGGGGTATTGACAAGAATAGTTTTGGGGACTCCATCGTCCTATCAGGGGAAAGAAGGGAGAAGCCCAATCCTTGTCTTCACCAACTCGAGACAAAATGAGGAGGAAGGAAGAGGCAAGGTTTGCTTCCAGCCTTCCAGCTGGAAACCACGACTCGTGCATTCCAGCGTCTGGTTAATGAGCCAGGAGGAAAAGAAACAGATATTCAGTTTAAATTAATCTCAGCGTAGCATGGGCTATCCTGCAAGCAATGACAATAGATTGGTTTTTTAAAAAAGAAAGGAAAGAAAAAAAGTCAGGGCAGATATAAAAGTTGTTCTCATATCATTACCCTCTTCTTCCTCCACCATCCACTTGCCAAAGTGCTGGATCTTTCTTCCCTTCCTGTGATTAAGCTCACATTCACTAGGGAGGCATTTACTACGTCCTGATGTTGTTCTATAGCAGATTTGGGCACTGTAGAAGCTGAGTTTTCCAGAACTTAGAAAAGAAAGGCAATGTCTTCCATACCTGCAGATACAGTACGGAGCCTGGAGTGACAGCGCTTAGAGGAGTTGCTAAGCAGATGTGACAGAAGGAGCTGCAGCAAGAACACAGGTTGACAAGTGCCACTTAGATGGAGTCATCCTGTCTAGAGCCATTGCCAGGTTGACAGATACGCTGGCCTCTGGGAGAGGGTGTACTTTTTATATTTATACGTGTGCCTGAGAGTCCAGCAGCAGAGGCAGTTTTTCTGAGTTAAGTCCGTCACATCCAGCCATATGCTGCATTTCATTGCTCCCATTTTTTGAGTTCTACAGTGAGCCTGGTTCTGCGTCAGGCACTTTATAATAGCTCTGAACAGTTGGATTGGGAATTTTGAAGATGGAATTTTGGGTCTCAGAGAAGTTAAGCAATGTGCCCAAGGTCACAGAGTTAGTTAAATATCAGTGTCCAGACTTAAAACCAGGTCTGTGTGGCTCCTTGGCCTGTGTCTTCTCTTTGGTAGAGTCAAGGAGACATGGGTTTACGCAGGGTTCAATCCTCCTAGGCATGCGACCTGGGCATGCTCTTCAGCCTTTCTCAGCCATCCTTTCCCGCTCCGTAAGATGGGATAACAATGCACCTAACTTCTGGGGTTGGTACGTGGAGTCAGTGGAGGGATGCCTGGAGCACACGTAGCGTAGCGCCTGGTCTGCGGGGGGCACTTGGCCTGCAGTCACTACCCTGATGACACGAGGGTGCTCCCTCTCCCTTCCGTGAGGCCCTAGAAAGGAAGAATCACAGCCACAGTGAAACAGAGTTAGGCTTGGTCTGTGAACCAAACTGACTCCATTTTCCCTGCAGAGGACACTTTGTTAGTTTTCCACTCCTCAGTCATGAGACCCTCAGGCCACATGATTACCCCATGGCCAGCCCTGACAAAACAGACTGAGAGAAGAGAGGAAACAGATATTTACTGAGTTGCAAAACCCCTCCCCAAGGCTTATTTACTATAATTGTAAAAGTTACAGATTAACCTTTCCACCTTTGCACAAAGCATTGAGGTGACTGCTACATTGACCCTCCTGGGGTGACAATGATGACCACCACTGCCATCTTGGACCTACTAAGCATGTGCCCATGACACAGCTGGGAAGAACAGAATGGAGCACCTCCAGTGACGCTGGCCTGCACCCCTTAACTCCTTTCCCTATAACAGACTCTGAACAGCTCCCCTCGGGGGCTAGCTTTACTGTCGCTACCCCCCTTATGCATAAGTCTATCTCCTCTTTTAATAAAGCGTCACTTGCTTTACTGCTGGGTACATTGTTCATTTCTATGACTTTGGAATCTGAGAGCATAATTTAATCACTGGTGAAAATTGGAAAGCTTTGGGCACCAGAGAGGACTCCAGCTGCAAGAGGCAAGTGGCCGCTGGGACTATTTTGCTCCCCCGTCTCTGCCCCTGGAGTCCCTGGCCTAAATTCTGCCAAGGCAGTGCTTTATTCTCTGTACCTTTCTCTGACTTTCTGAGCCCTCTTCTGCTGTTTGGCTGGATTGTATCCACTACTATGTAGGTGCACCCTGGAGGGCTCCTGGCTATGCTTTGTTTCTCTGATTTAAATCTAGTCAATACTTCTCTTCTCTATGCTGAAAACAGTGGGGAGAACAGCTTTTATCAATTACTGTTAATGGAATAGGCTGGCCCTGCCAACTGGGACTAGGCTAAACTGAACCCCACTGCTCCTCTTTTTTCTTTGTTTGTTTGCTTGGTTAGACATTTAGTTGAGTACTGGTAATCTGAATAAACCTTCCGATCCTTGCACCAACTTTTGGACTTTCAGGTCATTTGTTTAATGCAAGAGGGCAAGCCAAGCCTGGCCTGTCAGTAACAACAGGAGACAGCTCTCAGATTCACCAGCGGCATTTCTATCACAGGAGAGTTGAGGCCCTTCCCTCTGGAAGCCGCAGCTGCATTTGAATTAAATGGATACCTGGAAGGTCCAAGAAATGCAAACTCCTCTTCTGCTGTGTGATTTTATAACGTCTCCTAATAACCATCATGAAGTTTTTCCTGTGGAGTAACTCTAACAATCCCTAACCCCGCTTTATTTAGACTTTAGGTTGAGAGCTATGCTAAGATGACAGTTGATGTTTGCTCCCCCACAGCTGAATTAGGCACAAAGTGGACTGCTCCTGGTATGATGGGAACTCTGGCTAGCTTCTCCAGCAACCCAGCTGGCTGCATTTGAAACCATAGTTTGTGGTCGTCATTGTGTACTTCGGGACAACACATTAATGTGAATATGTTTTGAGGTCAAGAATCATTAGATAGGTAGAAATTCTGGGGCCGGCCCGGTGGCGCACTGCTACAGTGCACCGCTTGGGAGTGTGGTGGCGCTCCCGCCGAGGGTTCGGATCCCACATACAGACCGGTTCCCGCTCACTGGCTGGGCGAGGTGTGGGCCCAGCACCGAGGGTTGCGATCCCGTTGCCGGTCCCGGTCCGGTACGGGTGCGACACTGAGGGTTGCGATCCGTTGCCGGACACGAAAAAAGACAAAAAGGAAAAAAAAAAAAGAAATTCTATTTGCACATATCTAGTTACATAAAATGAATCAATCAGAGAAACAATTTTTTAGATAATCTGCTGATTTACATTATTCATGCACTGACATGGATCGTTGAGAGCTGATGGGGTTATGCTGGCTTATGGTCCAGCAGCCTGCATTGTTAAGAAATTCATTGGTCCCCCCATCAAGCTCTGCCCCTAGCAAGTGATGGGGAAAACAAGTGATGACTATTGGCTGCTTGGTTACTGTCTTTGAGGCTGCTAAAGTCAAACGAGACTCAAAAACAAACAAACAAACAAAAAACCTCCTTTTTACCTCTCAAAGCCCAAACTACAGCCCAGTGCTGGAATGAACACTGTCATTAACATCACCTACAGGCCTCCTGATGGGAATGCAACTTTCCCTTCAATACCTCTTTCAAGAGGTAGGGAGGGGGCATTCTGCTCTTCAGCTTTGTTTTGACCATCAGCGTTGAATTCTGATTTGAGGTGCATCTGAGCAGGCTTTGTCGTGATTCGGGTGTGGTCAGAATCACAGTTCACACCAGCAAGCATACAATGAAGAAGAAAACAGGGGGTGTAGGGCTTGTCCCAGGCAAATCTCTTCTTTAAAGAGAAAGAAATAGGCCTGGAGAGGTAAAGTGAATTTCCCAAGGCCACTCAGCTATTTAATGACAGAGCTGGGACCTGGACGCTCTTCCTCCACATGGCTCAGCGACACTGTCTCATGTGGATAGGTGCGGTCTTCTATGAGGAGATGCTGGGAAAAAAAAAACTAGCCTGTATTAGAACACAACATGTTCTAAGAACCCAGGAACTGTGCTAGATGCTTCATCCACACTGGCTTGTTTTATGCTCATAACGCCTCTGCCAGGCAGTGGTCACCATTAAGCCATTTGTACATAGATGGGACCACAAAGCTCTCTCTCCCAGGCACTGTTAACTGTCTTCTTCCTCCCTTAGCCTCTCTCCACCCTGAAGCACCCTTCAGTAGAATCAGATGGGAGGTTTTAAATAGTAGGTTTCCTTGTGTGGAGGGTAATGGGTGGGTCGCATTTTATGAGCTAGTTTAAATACAGAAAATACTGTTTCAAAAGGGAGTCAGACAAGAGTCTTTTGGGAAGTGCAGAGTGTAGTTTCCGAGGTGGTGGGTTTCTGTTAAGCACTGAGTACAAGCAAGCAGCGGTGGCTTGTGCTATCAACCCAGGCTCCCCTTCAGACATAGCCTTTCGGAAGAAGAGAGAACTGAGGGTGTCCCTGCAGGACTGAGAGACAGGTAATTGAAGCTAATTTTTTTTATCTTTATTGTTTTCGAGATCACAAACCTCTTGATAACGTCAAATCCAGGCTTTGTTGCCCAGCCGGTAAGGACCTCCTGGGAAAAGTGTCCCGTGTCTCAGCCTCTCTCATGAACTTTTCTAAGGCATTGAAAGGCTCTCAGGGTAGAAATGCCTTTAAAACAATATTGTGTTTTTTATTTCATGGATCTTCCTCCTGAAGTGCCCGATCCTGGGCTTTGAATGCAGCAGGTGCTTTTATAATTGATGTTGGGGTAGGAAAGGGAAAGAAGGTTGGATTTCTGCCTTCTGAGGCACAGTCCTAGAAATCACAATTTGGTAAGGAATTGGCAATATATATTAAAGTAATACTACTTATGGGAAACAGTCATATGGAATGGGCATATGTAAAAGAATGTTTATTATAATATTGCTTAGAATGACAGGAAACTAGGAATAACTTGAAAGTTCATCAATAGGCGAGTGGTTTAAAAAAGTATGGTTCATCCATACAATGAAGACAGCTTTTAAAAATAATAAGTTGGATCTATATGTAACAACCTGGAAAGAGGCCTATAATATACTGTTTAATGAAGGAAGCAAGTTTCTGAGTAATGTGTATAACATGATTCCATTTCTATACAACATATACCAACAGCACACAATTATATATATAACTTATATACTATATATATTTGCATGAACAAAAAATCAAAAATATACAGCAAGATGTTAACATTACCTTAGAAGGGTGAAATTTTAAATTTTTAAAAAAATCTAACAAAGTTTAAATTTAAAACAATGCTCTGGGAAGAGAAGAAAGAGATCAGGTGGTGAAATGATCCAGAAAGGAAACAGATGGAATCCGTCACAGATTTGTTTAGCCACCTCCTCTCACTGTGCATTTGCAGGCAAAGCTACCCCTGAAACACCAGAGATCAGCCTTACTCTAGAGCGGATCACACACAGTGTATAATGCCCCAAGTGACATCAGTACATAGCGATCTGGAGAGTCAAAGCTGCAAAACTACTTGTCTGTAAAAGTTTCAGAAGTACACAAGAACTTTGGTGTCTTGATAAAGAATGTGACTGCAGCCATTCTTGAATGGAGGCTACCATTCATGTCCGGGCCCTGTAGCTGCCAGGGCATCCCTGTCCATATCAGTAGATACTTCTGGCAAGGCTTACCTGATTATAGACCACTGGCTATACCTACATGTAACTTATCAGAAAGAACAAATCCATAAGACCCCTGATAGTACCTGAATCTATGACAGTACTTATTGTATTAGTCATTTAACCAACAATTCCTGGAAGATGAGTGTCATCAGGGCAGGGCTATGTATTTTCATCTTTTAGTCCAGAAAGCCTAGCAGATGCTTGGCCCATAGTCATTGGGTGAACAGAAAAAAATAAAAATATGTATTGAGTTATTGCACTGAGTAGACTGAATGGCTTCCAGCTGGCTTTGGGGGATTCAGGAGAGATTTTCCATAAAAATGTGAGCCTTTCTGAGAGGTTTGAAGAGGAGGAAAGGAATGCAGTGTACAACCTCCACTAGCCAAAAAAAGCTAATTCTGTTGTGACAGCATCTTAGAATGTTTAGTACCTTTGGAGTGCTGCTAATGTATCTATTCTTCCCCCTCCTTCTCCAGAGAAGTTTGGGTTCCATCACAGGCCATTGAAAAAATGTCTAGATGTCTTCTGGGTCCTTCTTACCCTGAGAAAGGGAAGTAACAAGAGTACTTGACTTTTTAGGAGCATGAAACACCAAGTATTGAGCTATTAATGAAGAACTACTAAGAAAATGCCTCCCAAATATTGTTAGAATAAATAAACAAACCAATAGTATTATATGCTTATATGCAGCACAAAACCACAATTAATTGATTTAATCAAACATCATCAGAACAAGGAAAATATAACATTCTGGTTTTAATGGCAAAAAAAAGAGAAAAAAAACCTCAAATTGCTTTGCAGGCACTGGTAGCACTCTTGAACGTTGTTCTTTGAAATGTAATTTAAGAAATATTGGGGCTTAGGTTAGGGAAAAACAGGACTGCACATGCTTTTGTGCAGGAGAATCACCCAGGTGTGGGGCTGCCTGGAGGCTCAGCCAGGTAGCTGGCTGCTGCAGGCTTGGCTTGGCTCCCATTTGGATCAGAAGGCACTGAGAATGCTGCTGGGTCAGATGCCATGAGATGGTGATAAATAATGGCTGTGGCCTGATTCTTGAGGAGCCATGGATTCACTGCAGTGTGCCATGGCCACGTGTGATGTTCCCTGGGAGGAGGAGGAGCAGGAAAGCACATGACATGTCTGATACATCTCCCCTTACTGCAGCAACCACACTGGTCTTTCCCAGGGAGAGTGGTCTGCAGGTTGGAGAAGCTGCATCCTGACTCCAGGGGCACTGGAGGCAGCAAAGGAAGTGTTGTTGGTTGGTCCCTGGAGTTGAGGTATCACAGTCTTCACCTTCTGGGGTCCCAGCACGGGGTGGGTGGAACTTTATAGGCCTTGCTCAACCTTCTAGTGTTCACAACTCCTTGGCAACATCTATGCCAAATAATAAGTCTGACTGAACCCTTCCAGTGACAGGAAACTCTCTTCCTCTGTAGTAACTCATGAAGCTGGTCAACTTGTCCCATGATAGCCCTCCGTAGGAGTCTCATTCCAACCCTTGCACTCTAGCTCAACCACCAATACAACTTTAATCCACAGCTCTCAAGAACCTCAGTGTTAGAGACAGACCTTTCTACAGTGTAGAGCTCTTGGAGTTTTGGAGGGCCCTTTCTGTAACTTAGGGACCTTCCTCCTCTGCAGGTCTTTTAATCTCCAAATGTCCTTTTCCAGTTGCTCTCAACCATAACCGTCCATTAGAATTAGGGACTTTAAAAAATTCTGATGTTCGGGCCGGCCCCGTGGCTCACTTGGGAGAGTGCGGTGCTGACAACACCAAGTCAAGGGTTAAGATCCCCTTACCGGTCATCTTTAAAAAAAAAGAAATTCCTGAACCTGGTTATCTTTTTTCCTGAACCTGGTTATCTTTTTTCCTGAACCTGGTTATCTTTTTTCCTGAACCTGGTTATCTTTTCCGGCCCCGTGGCTCACTTGGGAGAGTGCGGTGCTGACAACACCAAGTCAAGGGTTAAGATCCCCTTACCGGTCATCTTTAAAAAAAAAGAAAGAAAAAAAAATTCTGATGTTCAGATCTCACTAAACCATACTTTCTGGGGGTGGAACCAAAGCACTGATATTTTAAAGCTACCTGATGATTCTACTGTGCAGCCAAGGTTGAGAACCACTGCCTTGTTTCCTGAACCTGGTTATCTTTTTGAGGGTCGGGCATCCTAGATTTGAATACCAACTCTACCAGTTGGGAATTTCTCTTTGTTTCTGTTTTCTCATCTGTTTTGTGGTGATAATAACAGTACCTACCTCAAAGAGTTGTTGAAGGGTGTACATGAGAACACATGTAAGTCTAGAAAAGTCTCTGGCACATAATAAGTGCTGCATAATGTTTAACTCACATGCCTAGGATGGAACCTAGTCAGTATTAACACAATATTTGTTTCCTTACAATGAGATAGGCATTGCTCTAAATACATGTACTATTCAGTACGTTTTGTTGCATTGAAAATCTAGTGTGAGAAAAATGACATAAGCAAACTGTGTCTTGAGGACCTCTTTGCCTGGTAGGATCTATTGTCCTATACTACCCATTTAACTCACACCCTGATGAACCCTCTGCACTCCTTGTCATCCCATATGTCTTCTTGCCTCCCATCAAAATCTATTTGAAAGCTTTACAGAAGTTCTATAAAGCATCCAAGGTGACTAAATAAAGAGCTCATCGACGGTCAGTCCAATATCTTTTGTTGCCTCTTGTCAAGCCTAGTGACTATTAATGAGCCAGGCATTTAAGGGATGCCCAGTAAGTTCTTTGTGGAATGGACAAAATAATGAAAATGGTAAAGACTATGCTAATATATTTATGCAAAAGATATGGAGAAAGACTGAATTCTGATGAATGGTGGAGATGGTGAGAATATAGCACTATAAAGTGCCTACTATGTGCTAAGCACTCATGCAACAAAATTTTCACAACCATAGGAGGTGGTTGCTCAGATAGTTGCTGTATGAGAAATCACCCCAAACTTACTCTCTTAAACTAATAGCAGGGATAACACCTCTCTGCTCCAAGATGGCTCAACAGGAGGCTAGAGCATCCACTCTCAAAACAGTTCACTCATGCCCTCCACCTATTCTGGAAGCACCCTGGTGGCCTAGGCTACTCACTCACAGCCTCAGGCTGGCTCTGGTTTGGATGGGCTGGAGTAGAAAACTCTAGCTATGAAAATACAGGTCTCCATCTCAGCTTTTCCATTCCCCATTCCAACGGGAGCCGTGTATGAGCTTGGGGAGAAGCCAAGCAAAGCAAAAGATTTCAACAGAGAGCGGAGGAAACACACCCACTGAGGTTCTCATAGCAACATAATCACGCACAGGCAGCAGCCTATTTTGGTGGGAGCTGGTTTCAGCTCCCGTCCTCCCTGGTTAGTCACAGCATGGATGCGCAAGCAGAAGCAGTGTGTGTGTGTGTGTGTGTGTGTGTGTGTGTGTGAGAGAGAGAGAGAGAGAGAGAGAGAGAGAGAGAGAGAGAGAGTGTGTGTGTGTGTGTGTGTGTGTGTGTGTGTGTGTGTGTAGGGAGGCAGAGTGTCGGACTGAAAGTTGGAAGGCTGGGGAGCTGGTCTCAGATGCTCCAGCTTGCTGAAGGACCATGGACAAATGTCCTCCTCTGTCTGATCTCGGGGTCCTTATCTGTAAAACGAAAGGGTTGGACCACAGAGCTGTGAGGATCCTCCCTTTTCCAATTGTCTTTGATTGCACAAGTACTGAGACTCCTTTGGTAGGGCATGAGATGTCTCTCAGAATCTTTTGTCTCTGAGAAGATGCTTAGAGAAAAGAGTTCAAGAGGCTAAACATCATTCTCTAGATTCACCTTATTCCTCTGCCACTTTCTGCATGTTGGCAAGATGTGAAAGAGAGAATGACCAGGTGTTGCCAAAGACTCTGCCTACTCACCCCCGAGTCTTATCCAGGTCTGCAGTCCGAGTAGGAGATGATTAAGAAGGTAACTGTTTCATTTAAATTTACTCCTTCCGCAACACACACACACACACACACACACACACACACACACACACACACACACACACACACCACTCGGTCCCATTGACTTAAGCTTCCTGCTGCTTTTTCTTCTCACCCTCTGCACTGTTTGTCCCAGCCTCTCCTCTCCCTCACTTCTCACCTCCACTGATTGCAACCTATCCCCTCTTTTGCTGAGGACCAGGTGATGGAGGCATCTTTAGTATCGAGCATGGTTCTGGCCCTTTTCTTCAATGGACTCTGGGTTTAGTTGAGGACAGTCAGGCTCACAGTTCCTGGCTGTCAAAGGTGATGATAAAAGTGAACAGGCATTTGAGACTGATCTCCCCAAATAAGTACGGAGAAGAAGTAAAGAGAGTCAGGATGCTCAAGGAGCACCTTTTAGGTCCCTGTCCTTGACTTGTGGGTTCAATGCTTGAAAGTGCAGCTGTCTTTTAAGGAGTCAGCCTGAGTGTCCTATTGCAATGGGAGAGGTGGCGGGTCCCCCCGCTTTGTTCCATCTCCCACCGCCTGACAGATGGCCAGTAAAACGGAGAAAAAGAAGCTCTCAACGTGAAGACAGGAATGCATTGTATGAAATTTCACACCCCCTGCTGCCGCCCAAACTCCCTTAAAAAAGGATCAAGAAAATCCTAATGGGTACGTGACATCCTCCTTCTCTCCCATAAAAGGGACTTCAAAATCTGGTGGTGGGGGGAGGGGCGAGGAGGGAGAAGAGAAATGTGTGGGCAGGGGGCTGCCAGGGAAGACTGGGGTAGGGGAGCACGGCTGCAGGGCCATCAGCTCCACTTTCTCCCGCACCCCCCGCTCCCAAGCCACCTCGGGCTGTCCCCTTCGCCCCACCCTCTCAGCCTGAGAGGGGCTTGGAGACCCGAGAGCCTTGGACAGGGGGAGTGGGAGAAAAGGAGAGATCATGGCACCACACTCAGCCCTAGAGTTGAAGGAGCGCAGGACCCTCCCCCAGGCGGACGTCCACCCCTTCGTTCCCCAAACCACAATTGGCCAAGGAAGGATCCAGGAACTGGCAGAAGAGCGGGAGAGTTGGGGGGGG
>NW_007726856.1:50839-92765 GCF_000696425.1 Galeopterus variegatus
GTGTGTGTGTACGTGTTGGGGGAGGGGGAGACACTGCATGTCTCAGGTCCCCTCCCTCTTGAAAATGCAAAAGAGTCGCTCTCACCCCATCACCCTCTCCTGCCACCCGCTCTCCCTTCTCCTCCCGAGTCCCAAACCCGGGCAGCCGCGCTCCCCTGCGCTCTCCTCGGGGCTCCGGTAAGGCCCCCGGGTCCCGGCTTTGTGCAGAGCTGGGGTGGGTGATCCCGGAGCCAGGTCTGTTCCCTGCAGTGCCTTGACCACCTCCTGTCGCTGCCTCAGCTTTACCCTTCAGGCTCGAGTCAGCCTCCGAGCACCTCGAAGAGCTCCCCGCCGCGGGGCCGAGCGCTGGTAGGACCTGGCCCCATCCAACAGACCCTTCGGCCCAATGCGGGCCGGGGAGTGGTCTGCGATCCTCAGACCTTAGAGCCGCCTCGGGGGCGCTAAACCCGGGGAGGGCGCACGGTAGAGGCCACTTTCAGAACCAGGGACAGCGCCCGCTCCTGCCGCAGCCGAGCCTGCGCGGGCGGTGGGGGTGCGCGCCGCCGGCTGCAGAGAGAAATGGGTCTGCAGCCGCTTATCCCGCAGCAGCTTTTGGGAGGTCGCTCTAGATCCTCAAATTGTGCTCTCGCCCCCTGCCTTCGGCAGCTCACAGCTGCCTTTTCTGCATCCTCGAGCTCTGAGCCGCAGACAGCTCAGGCTGGGCTTTGCGTCCCAAGACTCTCACTGACCCTGTTGTCATTACAACCACTGGAGTATTCCGTAGGCTCTGGGCACCTGTAGTCACGCAGGGGATCAACGTGGGCAGCCCCCTTACCTTCTTGGAAAAACGGTGTGCCGAGGTGGGGGCGGAGTGGGGTATGTGTGTGAAGATCATCACTGACTCGGTGGCAGGAAAAAGACACAGAGAGCAAACTCCCGGGCTCTATTAATAGCCGGGTGTCTGGTGGGGCTGCAGTACATTTCACATATAGGTACCCATATGCAGCGTGGGGCGGGGATGGGGGTGTGGCTCGGGATTGTCCCTCTGTCTTGCCGGATTGCAAAAACGTGCACAGACCCTTCCCGATCTTCTTTCCTTGAGGTTTTAATTCTGCAGAGAACGGGCAGCAAAGCTTTAAAAATCCCCTTTCTTTGAGAGACTAGAAACAGCACGCCTCTGGCAACCGCCGATTTTGAAACAAAAACGCTCTGGGGCTTGAAAGCAGTGGAGCTTCCAGTAGCTGAGGCCGTCTCCTTGAGTCAGGGCAAAGCCAGCAAGCGTGCAATCCCCCTTGTCACTCCTCCCCACCCCCCCCACCTGACAGCAGACATTCAGAATGATGTGTATAGTGCAGGGCGCCCAGCCTCGCAGCAGAGAACCAGCCTTACCAATCCCCACGCCCCCCACCTTCTGATCGCCCACCCGCGGAAGAGGTTTCTAAAAATAGCTCAGAGGCTCAAGGCCGCCCTTGTGTAAAGTGTTGGGTGGCGGGCACGTAGCCATTCCTGCAGCCAGGTGGCTGGAGCGCTGGAAGCAGGAAAGCACTCCCCACCCCACCCCCTCGCCTACCTCACCCCATCCGCGGATCGTTTTCTAAAAAAGTTTCCCCTGGTGTGTATCCCGCTTAGCCCCGCCATTGTGCGGGGAATGGGTGCAGACCCCCGCAGGGTTCCGCAGTGTGCCGTGGCGGCTGCCGCGCTCCCAGCCCCGGCGATGGTTAAAGGCGTCCGGAGCAGGCAGAGCGGCGCGCGCCAGGCTATTTTTACTCGCTTCCCCAGCCGCTCCACGCTCGCCCTTCTCAGCAGTTGCACATGCCAGCTCTGCTCAAGGCATCAATGAAAACAGCAGTAGAGACGACCGAGCTCCTGTGAGCAAGAAAACCAGTCCGCGCGCGGGGCACAAAGGCGGTGGGGGAGGAACACACCCGGCTGGGGCTCCTTGGAGGGGAGTGAATCGTGGTAGGGGTTCAGTTCTTACCGACTTCCTTCCAGAAGGCGTGGAACCCAGACTTAGTCAAACGTGCCCAGGAAGGCATCCAGGCAGCGTGACAATCACTTGGTTTTTCTCCAGGAACTGGCTGTGTTTGGAATTAGCCAGGACTAGAGCAGTACTTCCAAAAGGGTTTGTGGGTTTGCCTGAATCTATGGTGGGAGAGAGAGAGTCAAGAGCACCTCTGTCTGTGAGTGTGCGGTGGTGGTGATGGTGGTAATGGTCTCTGTTCTGAATTCAGCATATTTTTTTATCAAGCACTGACTCTGCACCAGGAATAAGTAGCTATCCACACACGATCCACACAGGAGGACCACCTGGTCCCTGCCCTCAAGGAACCCACAGTCTGGTGGACAATTATGCTGGATAATCCCAGAGCCACCTGTTCCCGCCTTTTGTTGGTGTTGTTTGCAAGCTCCTGATCTATTTCCTCCTCACAATATTCCTGTGAGATAAGCAAAGGTTAGTACTTAATTCTTATCTCCGTTTTATAGTTGAGGACACTGAGGCTGAGGTCAAGCAATTTCTGAAAGTCATGTGGTTAAGTCAGCCTTGAAGCACGGATTGGCCCCCACTTCTGATTCATTGCTCTTTGCCCTGCCCTTGCTGTTGCTAAAAAGATGTCCTTTGTGAATGGGAGTGGATGGGGAGTGGGAGGAGAGGCATGCTTGGGAAGGGAGAATGCAGTGATGGGGGTAGGCAGGGAGGATGGGGGAGGTGCTCTTTCACAGAGTGAAGATAGGGAAAGATACCCCAAACAGTGGGTGGGAAGTAGAAAGTGAGGAATGAAATCAGTACTGTGATCAAAACCTCTCTCCACAAAGTCAAGCCTGGAGCTAGGCCGTGGGGGCATCACAGGGCACAGGCTCAGTGCGCACAGTTGGTGCTGGGTGACCCCGGGCGCACTCTTTAACCAATGTGACCTCAGTTTCCTGATCTGTTAACTTGAACTGATTTTCCTTATGGTGTGGGGTAGGTATGGGATATAAGGAAGGCCAGGTCGCACTCGCAGGGGTGTTAGTTTCATGTCTCTTTCTCCGACTCCCTCAGACAGGCTTCTCTTCTTGCCACCCTCCTCCTCTCAGCCCCTTCACCTTCTCCCCTGCTCCCCGGGTATCATCAGAAAGCTTCTCATGTGGCTTTCTGCAAAGTCCCCCCTCCTTTTCAGCCCACTCCCAGGGCCTGAGGCAGGTCATCTCACCTCTGCTCCCACCAAGGCACTAGCTTCTGCACAGTTGTCCTGTCCTGCAAATCCAGCCTCGTCATCACTACTTGATTGGCCTTTGAAGGCACAAATCTGCCCATGATCAGACATCTCTTTAAAAATTTAGGATGTTCCCCAGTTGCTTGTGGAATACTGGATAAAGTCCAGTTTCCTTAGCATAGTGTACAAGACCCTTTAATACCTTCTCCATGTAATTCTCCAAAGAGACCACTGACATCATACTTGAGTGCTTTTGTAAATACTCTTCCCTCCACCTCTGATGCCCTTTCCTCCTCCTTCTCTCTGGAACAAGATCTTCCTCAACCTGCAAGACCCAACTCAAATGTCTCACTTCCTCGGGGCAGTTTTCCCGGATCTGCCATTTATCCTCTCCCCAGGGAGAGTGATTGCTCCTTCATATGTGTTCTTACACCTGCTCTCACTTTTCCTGTTGCAAGATAATTGACTTTTTATATGTCTCTCTCCAGTTAGAAAGTAAACTTCTTTTTGGTATACTCTGTCTTCGCACTGTGTCTGACACACAGTAAGTAATAAATGTTAATAAATGTTGACAATTATTTTTTTGATTATGAACAAGTTCTTGAGCCTTCTGGCTTTTAGTAACTCATGGCTTTCTAAAAATTAGAGTTCCTATCTCCAACCCCTCTGCTGTACTTATGTTATTGCGGACCTTTAAAACTCAGAATGAATAAAGATTCTGGGAATCAAGGTACTTCAGCCACTCAAATGTGGGTACATTTTGATTATTATGTACCTACTCAATATTCAGTAACTACTGACTCTTACTATGGGGTGTTCATCTGAATAGTAGATAAATGGACTAATCACAATGCCCTATTATGAACCATGGAGGATAACAGACCCTTCTGAGCTGCTGCTTGCCTTACTGATTTTTGGTGAAGGCCTGGTGCATTATTTATGGTGATAACTCCCTGATTAGGGTTTATCACCTCAAAGGAGAGCCCTCAGGGGTGGGAAAACAGGTTTAGCAAAGAGTCATTTTGAAGACTGTTTTTTGAATGTTCTGTTGACTTGCTGGTTCAGGGAGAGAGAATAATTATGAGTTGGAGAAAATCATGCAATATGACAGCAGGATCGGGGTACCAATAAGTGCTGCTCACATAATGGGGATTACTGAACTGACTTCTGGCATGGTTTATCTTGGTGGTTTTGGCTAACGAATCCTCCTTGTTGGGAAGTTACTGTTGGCTGATGTGGTCCCACTATACAAAGGACAGAGAATTGGGGAAGAGGGGCAAGAGAAGGCAGAACCCAGGCCCACTTCTCTAAGGAAGATCTGGATCCATGTCTCTTTCAAAAGAGTGTAGGCACTCGCTTACCATGTAGACTCTGGAGCCAGTCTGCCTGGTTTTGAATCCAGCTCTGGACTTAGACGCGTTGTTATGCTGCACAGGTTGCTTAACCTCTCTGGGCCTCTTAAGGTTATTGTGATGATTAAATGGATTAATTCATGCAAAGGGGTTAGAACATTGTCTTGTACATGGTGAGCACTGAGTAAGTGTTTCTGATTATTATCGTGCTAGCTTTTAGGAGTCTTGCCAAAAGAATGCAAACTGGATGAACTCTCCCACTTCCTTATTTCTTTAGCCAAAATGATCTGTAAACCACAGTCCACATGAATTTTTCCTTTCTCAGCAAACACTGACTTCAGTCCTTAAGTAAGCTCAGGGGAATTAAGAAGATATCCAAATTTTTTTCCCTTGGCAAATGTGGCTTTTCAGAGAGTCCTAAATTGGCTTTTGGCTGTTAAAGAGGGCGAAACACAACACTCCCGTCTCCAGTTTCAGGAGTGGGTTTTGTTTGCTCCTCTTTGCAATGTGAAGTGACGATCACATACCAGTGTGGAACATGCACAACTCTGTAAAAACAGCACTTACACCTTGGAGTCTACTTTGCCAGTAGGGAGAAATGGGCAGTGTGACAACATGTGAATTGCTGAGATAAGTGGGAGCAGCTAGCATGTGCATGAAAGCAGGCGGGCAGGACTGTCATGAACTGCCTTGTCCACAGTGTAGAGAGAGCACAGGCAAGAAGGACCTCTAAACAGTCACTCTGTCCATGCTTCTGCCTCTGGGCACACCTAACCCAGGATGCCTCGTTGGCCACTTGGGAAAAAAGATTCAGAGAAGGCAATTTCCCCGAGCTCCTGGAGCATCTCAGTAGTCGGCAAGTTCTTCCTGAATCTGAGCTCAGTCTCTTCTTTTTTTTTTTTTTTTTTTGTCTTTTGTCTTTTTCCGTGTCCGGCAATGGATCGCAACCCTCAGTGTTGCCCCCGTACCGGACCGGGGACCGGCAACGGGATCGCAACCCTCGGTGTTGCTCCCGCGCCTCGCTCAGCCAGTGAGCGGGAACCGGTCTGTATGGGACCGGCAACGGGATCGCAACCCTCGGTGTTGCTCCCGCGCCTCGCTCAGCCAGTGAGCGGGAACCGGTCTGTATGGGACCGGCAACGGGATCGCAACCCTCGGTGTTGCTCCCGCGCCTCGCTCAGCCAGTGAGCGGGAACCGGTCTGTATGTGGGATCCGAACCCTCGGGCGGGAGCACCGCCGCGCTTCCCAAGCGGCGCACTATCCAGTGCGCCACCGGGCCGGCCCCATGAGCTCAGTCTCTTCTATTGCAATCTGAGAAACCTTTGTTTATGCTGTCTGAAAAGGAGATGAAAACTGGCCGATTACCTTTCTGTTTGGGGTTGTATTAGGCTGTCTCACCCACTTTACTAGTTTTATTCCAAGTATTGTCTGGTAGTCTGGTATTAGCCTCCTAATAGGAATACTGCAGCTAGGAGATGAGAGTTTGAGAAGATCTGCCTCTCCAATATTATCCAGCCCATTGGACATTTCACATGTCAGATGTCTCTTCTTAACTTCGCTTGTTGTTAGAATTCCCTCCAACATCACAGCTTTTCCCAGATTTGTAATGGGTGACCCAAAAGTCAAGATCTCTTTTAAAAGTGTAATTCTGTAAAGGTAAACAGCTCGATATGCACACTTTTGTAAAGTCATGGAATCTTAGAGCTGGGTGGAAACTCAAATTATTTAAACCAAGAGATGAAGACTCTTGTCCAATGTCACGGAGCTCTTCAGTATTGGTGCCGAGACTCCCCATTCACTCCTAGCCCAATGTGTTTATATCTCCTTTAAACGTAGCATCTGAGTTATTGTTTTTATTTTGCATGCTAACTTTCTGGTATATCCTGATCTGTATTGTCTAAAACCAGTGCTTCTCTACATAAGAGCTAGGAATCATGCACAATGACAGCACTCTCCTTTTCATGGAGCACTCACCGTGCTCATTTTATGTATTCCATGATATGTAGCACAGTGAGTTATGTCTTGTTCCCATTGTCCAGATTAAGAAGCTAGTTTAGGGCCGAGCCCGTGGCGCACTCGGGAGAGTGTGGCACTGGGAAGCGCAGCAGCGCTCCCGCCGCAGGTTTGGATCCTATATAGGGATGACCGGTGCGCTCACAGCGCTCACTGGCTGAGCGCGGTGTGGCCGGTCTCAAAAAGGACAAAAAAAAAAAGCTAGTTTAATAAAATCCAGATTAATAGAAAGTTTTGTCCTGCTAGCTTTTAGGAGTCTTTCCAAAAAAAGTGCAAACTGGATGAACTCTCCCACTTCCTCATTTCTCTAGCCAAAAGGTCCCATGGCTTCCAAGTGATGGAGCTGGAACTCAAACTCTGGTTTTCCAGCTACTGAAACCCATGCTTTTTCCAGTCCACGAGGCTGTGAAAGCAGGAGAAGGACCAGAGTAGAAACTTAAAATATGAAGAGAAAGGATGGATAAATTAACAGGAGATATGGATTTGAGAGACACGTAGGAAGGGGCACAGCCTCACGTTCACAGTCCTCCTATTACGCCCTGTGAGTGACAGGGACCTGGCACGACTTGTGGCAAGGACAATCATCACCCACGCCCCCTACTCACCTAGGATATCCCGATGTCTGGAGTCCTAGCTGGTGAACCAGAGAAAAAAGTCTTGTCTTTTGTAAGAGTCTTTTGTCTTGTCTTTGTAGCACACCTCTTTGAAGGCTTGACCTCAGGCCATCACTGGTAAGCCTGGACTTACATAAATATGCATAATATAAAGCCGGCTATTTTATTGGGATGAAATGAATACTAAAGTCTTCAGGATGGGAATCTTGTTTTTTCAATTTATCTTCATAGTTTTATCACCTGTATTAGTTTACTGAAATTGCTGAAACAAAGTACTACAAACTGGGGGTGTCTTCATACGATAGAAATTCATTCTGTCACAGTGCTAGAAGCCAGAAATCTGAAGTCCAGGGGTCAGCAGGGCTGATTCTTTCTGGAGGTTCTAAGGGAGAATCTGTTCCTTTCTCCTAGTTCTGCTGGCTGCCAATGACACTCAGCATTCCTCGGCTTGTAGACACATTATTCCAGTCTCTGCCTCCATTTTCACATGGAATTCTTCCCTGCGTGTCTGCATCTCTTCTCTTCTTCTTATAAGGGCACCAGTCATATTGGATCAGGGCCACCCAATCGAGTGTGACTTCATCTCAACTTGATTACATCTGCAAAGACCTGGTTTCCAATTGAGGCCACATTTATAGGTACCAGGGCTTAGAACTTCAATACGTGTATTTGGGGGACATAATTTAACCTGCATATCACCCACCACGGTGCCCAACATGTAGAAAATGGCTGATTAATGACTGGATAAATACATAAATAGGCCTCAGAACAGTTGAAAGTCAGTGAAGCTACCCTCTCTTTCCTTTAATCTCTTTCCTGCTGCTCACTCAACCGTCCACCTTGACCGCTGGTTTCCCAGGGTCTTTCTCGTGGCTTTTTCATTGAGCAGTAGCAATGATTCTAACAAGACCACCGTTTTAACATCCATATTGTGTGTTGGGACAGGGTTAAGCACTCTGCAATCATTGCCTCATTTAATTTACAAAAACATTACAGAACGACTCTCATTAATTCCATTTGCAGTTGAGGAAACTGAAATTTGCCATGGTTAGTGATCTTGACCAAGACTACAGAGCTGGTAGGTAGCACGGCTGGAACGCCCTCAGACTTGGAGTGTGCTCTGCCGTTATTGGGCCTCTGTCCTCTCTTTTATCCACACCCCCAGCCTCAAGCTTGTCCTCACCTTTGCCCCACACCAGCTCCCACCCACCTGGACATTTGGGAAGGACCTGATAAACTTCCATACATGGGAAAGGGCCTGTAACTGACGAGAGCTGGAATTTGCTTTGTAGTTTGCAGAGGAATCATTTTAGTGGTAGAATTGTGAGCCTACTAATAGCATGTTTGAAGTGCTATTCAGGAGAGAAAGGAACATCAAACCATGTGGGCCTCTGCCTCCTTGGCCTGAGGCAGAGTTGTGTGGAGGTGGAGATGAGGTCTGGGGATGCCCGGGTTCGGATCTCAACTCTGAGCTCACGAGCTTGCACCAGCTACCCAGTTATCTGCGTCTGAGTTTTGTCATCTATGATATGGGTAATATTTGGTCATCCCATAGGATTATTGTGGGGGGGGTTGGTGAGTTATGTCATGGAAAGTACATGTCTGGCACATGGTAAATGCTCAAGAAAGATGAGCTATTATTAGTAATCTGGGCTTATCTGGCATTGTCCCAAAGGAGGAACAGATAAATAAAGGGCCTTGATTGGTGACGTTATAGTATCAGTGCTGGCAGAGGCAGGAGCAGGGCAGTCGAGAGAAGGCCTCTTTGATTCAGGCAATTTATTCTCAGGTCAGCCAGCCAGAGCCAAGAAGACAGCTAAAGACAGGGCTCTGTAGTACCCTGTGACCCCTCTCCCCTGTGAAGTGCCCAGTTACAGGAGGAACGGGGATCCTCTGTGACCCACAGGCAGGCCTACCCCACTCCAAACTCACACTCAGCTCTGGGATCTAGAACTCAGGTGTTTGGCAACATCTATAGAATGAAAACGAAACCTCACCGAGTCCCTACAAATGTAAGAGAAATGGGGGCTGGGCGAGCTTCGACTGTGCTGGATTGCAGACTTCCCGAGGGAAGGTTTCGTGTCTCGGGCTTTTCTGTGCTTCTCTCAGGCTGTGCTCCCAGAAAGAACTCAATTCCTACTTGTTAATTACTGGCTTGATTGCTGACTTTCTGCCATGTTTCTACCGAGAGAAACTGAGGCACAGGGAAACTAGAGAGAGAGAGAGAGGAGAGAGGCCCAGGTTCACATGACAAATTGGATGTTTAATCACTGAGTTAAACTCCTTATTCTCTTGGCTTTAGATCCCGTTGACTATATACCGTGTGTGTGGCCTGGTGTGACAGTGGTACAGCTAAGGCCAGACTGGGCTAACGCCCCTGTAAAGGGAATGGCTATTAGCACATTCATCAGTTAGGGCCCCATCTGTCACTCTGCTGTGAGGATAGCCTCACGTTAGCTGAAGTATAAAGTAAAGAGGTGGCTTTTCAAGGCTGGGCCTCCCAGAAAATGAAAGACTGTAATTCCCACAGATGCATTTAATTCAAGGAATTCATCTCTCCCTGACTAGCAGTTATGACAGCAGTTCTCTGAGGAAGCTCAATCAGAGAATTCTGCAAATGACTATAGCCCATCAGAAGTGTAGGTAGATTTCTAATTAAGAAATGTTCTCCATTAACATGCGTTAATTCAACTTTTGCTACAGGCACATAGCAGGAAATTGATGACTATTTATTGCATGAGTAAAGGAAATAAACCTGTGTCTCATATTATACCACGACAACTTCCTTTCATTAGAATCTTTTTGTTGCACCCTCTTGCCTCAAATTAAAGCTGTTGACACTGTAGTGTAGGGGGTAGTTCTGGATTCAGACCTGAGTTTGAATCTCATTTTCATCCCTGTGGGATCATAAAACCTATTTCATAGGATAGTCATGAGGATTACTTTGATGATGGGATAAGACATAAAGAAGCTTGACGAATATCTTCTTTCTCCTCCTGTCATAACTTTAAGTTTATTTGCCCAGCTTTTGTTTTGATATAGTTCAGAGTGGGAACAGTCACTTCTAATGTTCAGCAATTGGAGACATGAATGACCTAACCCAGGCAGACTGCAGGTGGCGTGGGGTGTTCATGTGTGGGGATGTGTACACACATCTGAGTCAGTAGGTGCATTGTGCAGAAGAACGTTCTCATACACTGCCACAGTTACTGTATGTGGTTTGCAATTCATAACATGCAACACATAAGAAACAAATGGAATACTGGCCTGGAGCCTCTGAGCTAGACACAGAGTCTGCTGTCTCAAGATGGGGGAGTGTGTTGTATGCAGCACACATAGTAGGTGAGGCTGGGTGGGTGTATTAGTCCATTTTTGTGTTGCTATAACAGAATTCCTGAAACCGGGTGATTTATAAAGAAAAGTGAAATTTATTGCTTACAGTTTCTGAGGCTGGGAAATCCAAAGTCCATCTAGTGGTGGCGACAGTGATCCAGGGGTCTCACATTGCAAGACGATGGAAGCAGAGAGAGAGAGACAGACTCTCCTCTTCTTTTAAAGCCCTCAGAACCACGCCCCTGACCACCATTTTTAATCCATTCACTACTGCAGGGTCCTACAATCCAATCTCTTTAAGGCTCCACCTTTCAATTACCATATTAGGATTCCCTACCCTCTTAACAGTCACAGTGGGGGCTAAGTTTCTAATACATAAATCTTGGGAGACACAATTCAAGCCTCAGTAAGTTTTGGGGGGACATAATTCAGTCCACTACAGTGGGGAGCAGTTGACGGAGAGTCTTATGTAGACAGATCTGAGTTTCGGGGTCTGAAAGGTTACGCAGCCCTGGCTGTGCAGCTGATAGGCATCTCTTATACATGACTCGGGTGCTGTGGTCTTCCTCAGGCCTGGGTTCTCTTACTCTATGTATTCTCTCCAGGCGATCTCACCCCCTTTCTTGGCTTCATGACTAGTTTATATGCTGCTGATTCTCAGACTCGGATCTCTCTTCTGAGTTTATATGTCTGCCTATAAGTCATCTCCACTTAGGTGTCTCATAGGTACCTCAGCCTCAGCAGGGTCCCCTCCCGAGTCCTCATCTTTTCCCTCCCATCCTCCCCTCCTCTTGTGATCCTCATCTTGTGTAGTATGGAGTCACTAAAGCCACAAACCGACACTCTTTTCTCTCCTCTCTCCACAACCAGGCCTGGTGGCTCTGCGTCTTAGGCATATCTCCTCTTTGTCCTAGTCTGTCCTCCTTGTTCCAGGCCCCCTGTGGTCATCCTGGTTCATGTCTCTTCATCCCTTGCCTGGATCTCTGCAGTAACCTTCCAGATGTTCTTCCTTTCCTTGCTGATCTACTCTCATAGGAACACGAATGAACGCTCTAACATGGAAATCTGATGTCAGTGGCTTTCTCCTTATTCTTAGGACAATGACCCACCTCCTTACCAGGGCTTATGCGGCTCTGCATGGTCATGCCCTGGGTAGTTTTCCGTCTGCATTTCTTGTAAGTCCTCCCATCAGCTCCAGCCACACCCAGCTGCTTCCCTGTCCTCGTCACCGGGCAGCTCCTGCTCTCCCTTCAGGTCTCAGCTGAGATGTCACTTCTTCCAGAAAGCCTTCCCTGACACCACTCCTTTATCCAAGTCTGGCTTAGTTCTCCCTCATATGCTGTCCTGTAGTACCTGTGCCTCGACAGCCACAGCACCCATCACACTGTGCTGTGTGTCCTGTTGTCCCCCTTGTGAGGGCAGACACTCTGTGGTGTTCACTATTGAATCTCTGGCACCTACCACAGCGCCTGGTGCCTATTAGAGGCTCAAAACTATTTGTTCAATGAATAATAATTTCTACATGTAACTTTCCTGTATGGAACATGTTCTGTGTGTTGACCCAGAATAAGAAACTAAGGCAGTGATAAAGTATTAGTAAGTTTATTTAAGCCAAATATGTGTGCTGTGGCCTAGAAGACACAGATTCAGGAGACCTTGAATCATGTGTTCTGATTTTGGGCAGGTTTCAGTATTTTTATAATCACAGAGAAGAGGAGAATAAAGGGGAAGGTAGGGGATGGCCCTTTAGTCAGTACATCAGGTTTTCCATTGGTTACATAGTATCAAATAGGCCTATGGTTGGTTCCTGGTCACATCCTATGTACAGATTTATGCATAAGGGTTATAAGATACATTTTCAGCATTACTAAGTTAACGCATGGCCTTTTTAGGCAACAGTAAATCTGGTTTTAGGTTTAAAATATTCTGTGGTAACAGTTGCAGATCATGGGGACATGGCTGTCACCCTATTTTGGACCTCCCAAAGCTTTTAGGAGTTTAGCTGACCTCAGCTTATTATAAAGATGCTAGCAATGAAATGAATATCTACATACTGTCCCCCTCCCTAATACTCTGGTTGAGGCTGTCTCAGCCACAGTCCCATAGGATCCCACTACAAGAGTAAACCTCTGAGATTATAGCTGCCATCCTTCAACCCACAGCAAGGCAGTAGTTCAGCTGTCCCAGGCAGTGCTCACTGCTGAACAAAGTCGGAACGGCAGAGAGAAGGTTTATACTCAATGCAAACTGGGGAAGAGAAGATTTTTGGACAGACAAGGGGAACTGGTACAATATCAATCTCAGAACGGGCTGGGGGGTCAGGGCTCTGCCTGGGACAATTGGCAGTCCCCACACTTTGCCGGTGGCAAGCAGCAGCAGAAACACTAGAGAGGCTCCTCCGAAAAGCCTCACTTGAGGCAAGTGGGGTTGAGCATTTGCATCACCCAGTGTATTTTTCCCATTCAACCCGATCCGTCATCACTGGCTGCTCTGAGCAGAGGGTGTAGTGGGGGATGTCTCTGGACAAGGGATGTGAACCGCCCTGAGGCTCTGGCTCCTGCAGGACTCGGGGCCCCAGGCTTCTGCCCCGGGGCAAGGCCCTGGCCCGGGCCTCCTTTAGTCACGCTTGCTCTTGGTTTGCCACCGCCGTTTACTCTTCTACTTATAAGGTTAAAAATAAGTTATTGCCAGCACCAGGGTGTAAAGAAAACCAGACCAGTAACTTGGGCTGCCAGCGCTACAGGGCCGTAGGACCTTGTCCACAAGGCCAGCTCTGGTGGCTTTTCTGGGAGGCTTAAGTGAAGCTCTGCCAAGCCTGCACCCAGCCCCTTCCTCTTCCAGCCTTGCTTTGGCATCAGAGCTCCAGAGTCGTAGAGCTCTTTAGGCCCATCCTCCACCTCTGGAGTGTTCCCCACAGTGGGGATCTGTCCTGAGCCCCAAGGAGGAACTGCCTCAACTTCCCTTGATCATCCACTCCAGTTCCTCAGGCTGTCAGCTGATCCCAGGTAACATAGCAAGAGCAGGGAACCAAGAACCAGAATCTATTATCCTGACATTTGCCATATGACAACAGACATACGGCGACAGTTACCATCTGAAAAATGGATGAAATGATCCCCATCTATCCCACTGTAAGGGGCTGCCCCTTAAATAAATGGAAACAATGGGCCTAAGGACGTAAAAGGAGGAGGTGCTGTGCAAGCCTTAAGCTGTTGTTGCTGACTTGCTCTCTCGGAGCCTCACAGTTCAGATTCATGCCCATTCCCACTTGTCATGCTGTTGGTGGAGCTGGGGACTAGCTTGCTGCGGTCCTCCACATGCCGTCCCTTTCCGGACATGCCCACGTGTGCTAAATTCGTGCTGTTGAAAATGGTGAGATGTTTTTCCCCTAGGTAGCCAATGACACAGAAAGTGGAGGTTTGGGGGAAGAGCGGAGAGATGCTGTCAATCTGGGCTTCAGCTGAACTCTTCTGGGGCCCTGACTTGAACAAAGGACATGGGATTGGCAGCCCACAGGTGGTTATTTGGGAAAAGCAAACCCATCTCCAGAAACCTCTACCTTCATTTTGCTCTGCACCTGCTGGCTCACACTCGCAGGCATGGGCTTCCATGCTTCTAAGTGCTTTATTTTGCAGGCAGGAGAGGCTATGAAGGGCTCACTCTCCAGGGGCAGCCCCAGCTTCTTGGCTCTGGGTTCTGTGGGCCTGGATGTTGGAGACAACCCAGTCTCGGGCAGACGTTCCTTTCGTACCGACTTGACCGGGCAGTTGATGCATAGACTTACCGAGGTGTCAAGGACACAGCCTGTTTGAAGTGAAAATGGGTAAAGGAAAAAAAGGAAGAATTGAGTTTCAAGTGTGTTAAAGCTGTTCTTCTTTGCCTTCCTCTGTGTGTAGTGTTGGACTATTATCTCTAAAGTGCTGGGGCCTGGCTTACCTCCCAGGATACAGGCCCGAGCCAGGATGTTGTATTCCTTTGGGTACTGTGGCTGGTGCAAGCAGCTGAGCTCCATGCAGGGACCTTGGGGGAGTGCGGATTCTATGGCCATCCCTGCAGCCACCCTCCTCTGACGTGGCTCTGGCCATCAGTCTTGGAGACCCCCTTGTGACTCACTGCAGTGGATCCCCCTTGGTCTCATCTTACCTGACCAACCAATGGCAGTAGACACCGTTGGTTGTGGCACTGTACTTGATACCCTCAGCTCTCTGGGCCTCTAAGCCCTGCTCCCTCCTGCGTCTCCCACCTTCTGACTGTTCTCTCTTGCACTCTCACGTGGATTCTTCTTCCCTGCCCAGTGAGGCTGCCTCCAGCTGGCTGTCCCTGGCTGATCGCATCCTCTCCCACGTCTCGGGACATTCAGACCTGCCCTCCTGGCTGGATTTCTCTTCCTCAGTGTTCCGCGGGCACTTCAAATTCATTATGACCCAAACGGAGCTCCTTGTCTTTCCTCCCACTCTGCTCACCTGTGTCTCTCACTGTCTGCCTATCTCCGTGAAGGGTGCCGGCATCCTCCCTCCACTCCAGCCTGAACGAGGAAGCATGCTCAAGGCCTCCCTGCCCCAAGCCTAGATCATTTAGAACAAAATCCTGGCGATCGTGTGTGCTCGACGTCAGTTACTTCCACCTCCTCTCTGTTCACACGGCCTCAGCCCAGGTCCTCGCTGCCTTGCTGGGCCCCTGCAGCGGCTTCCCAGCTTCTGCTCCTGCTCCTCGCCATCCATGCTCCACACCACGGCCCAGTGCCCGGACTACAGAGGACTCAGCAGATGACAGTTGAATGAATGAATGAAGGAAGGAGTGGATGGCTCGTGGGTAGCGATGGGTGATTGTTCTGCCGCTGGCGGGCATGTGAGCCACCAGCAGGGACCACCATTCTCCTCTCATCTGGCTTAGTGCAGATGCTTGGGTATTAAATAATTTCAGGATGGGGTTCATGGGATTCAAGAGACGAGGGTTATAGTCCAGGCTCTGCGACTTGCTTACTATGTGACAGGCCTTTTCTGAGACTGTTTCTGTCCCTGAGAGCACTGGAAAACCAAGGACCAGGGAGTTGGTGGTTCTCAGTTCTGCATCTACATGCGGCATTCTCCTTGGGAAGGAAGAGGACGAAGATTATAACAAAAGGGAACCTGGAGAAGTGGCTGAATCCACAAGGAGGTATCTCAGTGGTATCTCGTGTAAAACATTGTTCAATCCTCCCACGCCCCCTGATCCTCTCAGGAGGTTCCAACATGGGCTTCCTCTTTCCTTCATGACAAAGTGGGCTTGGGCTTGGGGATTCTGGAAGGCTCTTTGCAGAGCTCTGACACCTACACCAAATATGGTATGTACCTGCTGAACAGCTGACTCCTATTTAAGTTTCCCTTATGTTTTGGCTTGAGTAGGGATTTTACATGCAGGCTAAGTAGCTGACTGGGTGACACTCAGTAAGTCCCTTAAACTCTTTGGGCCTGCATAGAACAGAGCCACATGATTCAGTGAGGTCCTTTTTGGGTTTCCGTATGTGAATTCTACCCGCCCAGTTGCAGTTTTCGGTGGATGCAACTGCACTCTGCATAGCACGGGCTTCCCCATCTGTGGTAAACTCCCTGCTGTATCTTCTACACTTCGTTGTGCCTGGATATTCTTGGAAAGCCAGCTATGTGCCTCTTCCGTGTCAATTTTCCCATCCGCAGCCCTTTCAAGGGTCTTGGAGATGAGAGCCAGTAGAGGAGTCAAGAGAGCATCCAGAGTTACCAGTCTTGGAAAAATGTGTAACAGCAACGATTTTAGTTCAATTCATTGCCTCAGCAGATCCATTCCCCACAGTATATTATTTTGTAGTACTTTATCCTATCCAATTTTAGATAATGAATAATTAACAATTATACCAGGTATTGCTCTAGTGATTTCCTTGCAGGAGCCTAAGGTTACTAGCACATCTTGGAATTTTTCTCTGACCCCCAAATCCTGAAGGACAAGGAAGATCTGGGCAGAGGAAGGGGCAGAAGAACTTATGACTGTCCTTTGGAGAGGGAAACTCTGAGGAGAGGTACTTTGTCAGGGCCAGAAGGTTGGCTTCAGGGCCATAGCTGGGCTCCAAGCCCTGACTTCCCTGTGTGTCAGGTTGCTGTGTTTATTTTCTAGTCTGTGCTAAATTCATCCTGCCTTTTCCCTGTAAGGCGGTCTCCTGTCCCTGACAGAACACCAAGGAGCTCTATTTCCTATGAGGTTGGTGGTCGGCTGGCTCAGAGCCCTAGCTGGGCCTGGTACAGGGACCCTCTGGCATACTTTGCTGCAGATGACAGAGACCAGATTGGTGTTGGGCGTGGCTGGCACTTCAGGCTGCAGGACGTAGTCTGGAGAGGGGCTGCTCACCTATGCCTGTGGAGCCCTTCTGAACCCATCTGCTCTTTCATTGAAGACCACCAATTTGAGTAGAGCTAGGGGTCACCCTGCCTCGAGGGGGGCTGTGGAAGCCTTTTCTGCAGCATGCTGGTGTCTTCCATTCACCTCTCCAACGTGCTCTCCGTCTTCCTCCACCCTGCTTTGTGCAGCTTTCCCAGGCAAGCGGACGTTATCAACAGGCTCGCTTTCCCCAGCTCCTCCCAGGCTTCAGGCTGGTCGAGTTCCACCCGGAGCATGAACAGGGACATCAGCAGGAGGTCAGAGAAGGGAGGAGAGTGAGGTCAGAGTGTTTATTCCTCCAGCCCCTTCCCTATGGGGTCCCTGTTGTCTGGCTCTTTCTCTGAACTGAAGTTTCTGTGTAGTCCTCTGCACACAGCTCTCACTACCTCTGGGTTCCAGTAATTTCTCTCCTCTTGCTCCTTATACCTAGAGGTAATGGTGGAGCTTTTCTGTTACCAGCCCCAGGGGACTGCAGCTGTAGCTTTCGCTAAACTACTCTTACACTCAGAAGTACTGATATTGCTCGTTGAGCACTGACCATGCTCCTAGCACCTTTCAAAGATCCTTACATGGATTGTCGTGTTGAAATCTTAAACAGTCCTCTGAGTAGACACTAATAATATCCCAATTTATGACTGAGGAAACCAAGATGTAGACAGGTTTCATAAATTTCCCAAGGTCACAAGGTCACACAGCTGGTTTCAAACATAAGCAATCATGTTCCAGAGCCCAAATTCCCCCTGGTTGCCAGTGTGGTCCCTGGACCAGTCACAGCATCATTTGGGAGCTTGTTAGAAATGTGAATTCTCGCCCCACCTCATCCTGGCTGAATCAGAAACTCTGGGAGCGGGGCCAGCAATCTTTTCACCAGGTGATTCTGGTGGACACTTACCTGAGAGCCACCACGCTACAGCACACACGCCACATGAACGTACGCACCACACTTGCCTCCAGCACCTTCGCTGTGCCTGCACCACTGAGCCTTGTGTGGCTGAACTGCAGGGCTGACCCCATTCTCCTGCCTGCTCTGGGAAACAGGCCAGCCTAAGCACCCGCACATTGCCCTTGGCTTCGGTAGTTTTAGATTTCTGGTTTTGGTGATTGTGATCACCCAGAAGCCCGGGTTCTCCTCCTGGTTGGACTCTCAGATCTGTGTACCTGTTTGCCATGCCTCTCTCTTTCACTGATCCCCTTTTTTCTGGGCCTAAGCTTCCTAGTTGAGAACATAGTGATGATAAATAATGGAAGAACCTGGGCCATACCTGCACACAGATATGTTTCATTTGGTCTCCTAAAAGCCAACATTTAAAGTACAAGGTAACAGCCTAGGACATGGGCGACCTCTTAGAGGGGTACCCACTCTCCACCTGCTACAGTCCCCCTGCTCACCCATGGTGGGGGGCGTCACCTACACCTGCTCATTCCACTAGCTCATGTCACCCGCCTGGTCCCCTTAGACATGCTTGTTTGATCCTTGGGCTCAATATTATCTAACCCAGTCCATTCTTTCTCTATAGATGGGAATCCAAGGCCAGCGAGGGTAAAGGTTGACTCAAGGACACAACACACAGTGAGTTATGGCAAAGCTGGCACTAGGAAGAAGAGCTCCTGGATCATGTGGTCCTTTGTCTGAGGCTGAGGATCTCTGTCTGCCTGTGAGCCTTTGCAGACTGCCCAGTTAGTTTTCCTCTTCAAGATCTTTTTCTAAGTCAAGATAAAGGAAAGCTTTCTCTAGTTAGTTGGAGATGGGTTCCAAGGAGGGGTGATTTGTAAGCAGGGTCAACTATTTGTGTCCACGTGAGAAAATGGCCAGGTACTTAAGAGAGAGCTCAGAACACCACACCATGGGGCTTAAGAGGGATGACTTTGGCTGGAAAATGTTCTAGGCAGGGCTGTTACTATTGGCCTCTTTCACCTCGGGGTCTTGACCTTGGAGCAGCACTGCCTCTCATGTGGGAGGTGGTTTCCTCTAGGTTTGAGTCCAGGTTCTTCCAGTTTCTGACTTGATGACCTTGAACCAGTTACCAATTTTCTCTCGGCCTCATTTTCCTTATCTATAAAGTGGGAATCACATACTCTTTCTTCAAAAGAGTAGTGTGAAGATCAAATGAAATAACAGTGAAAACGCCCTTAGCCTGTCACCTGGCCAGTGAACCATGGCTGCTGTCTGTGGTGGTGACTGTTGATTAGGATTGCTAAATGCTCTCCTGTTTCGGAGGAATTCAGAAAAGCAGACCTGGTTTTCATGTCAACGTTAGGCCCACAGAGAGCAGAGAGCAACATGTGGGTCCTGGCCATGTGGGAAGGTGCCTGCGGAATGGAAGGGAACCACCCTGAAGAGACATTCTGAGCACTCAGCAATCCTGCCTAGGGCCAGCTGTGCCAGCACAGAAGCCATGAGTTCTGGAATTTACTGACGTCGGGGACCTGAGGGGAAGCCACTTGAATTCACTGAGTCTCAGCCTCCTCTGAAGGGCTGTTTGTCCATCCATCCACCTGTCCATTCGGTCAGTTGTTCCTTCAGCAAACATCTACTGAGATTGTGTCGTGCGCCAGCCCCGTGCCATGCACCAGCCCCGTGCCGTGCATTAGGACAGGCCCTGGGGATGCAATCAAGAGGAATAAACAGTGCTTGCATTTGAGGAGTGTGTGCTTTAGGAGGCGGGTTGGACAAGGATGCCAGCAGTTATAGGGGTACTGTGAAGACTGCAGAGGGGTGCTGAGTGAAGACCTGCAGAGGGGGATGTTGGGTGAAAAAGACAAGAGTTGGAATTTAAGATATGACTTCAGCAGTTACTAAGAGCTGTGATGTAAGAATGAAAGAGGGACAGGCTTACCCTGAAGGCCGCAAGCTGCACCTCCCTCCAGCCCTTAACATTTCTTAACGCATCATGAGTACCGGCCTCCTTGTGTGTAGAGATAAATGTATGCCCACCTCTGAGAACTGCCTGTGGTCAGCTGGGGACAGGGAATTTTATGACACCACGGTGGGGAACGGACTGTGATACTCACAGAAGGGGAGATCCCATGACCTCTAATAAGAGCTCTTGGAGCCCTCTGATTAGCAACTTCGAAAGGCTGCCCTTAGGAAGGAGTGTGGTGAAACACTGGTGACCTGCCTCTCTGTTGAGTTCTACCTTCTCCAGTGGCAGATGGCATGTTCTGGGACTGGTTCCTTCATGAAGGTGCTTGAGTTGGTGGAGGAAGGTGGTCAGGAGACTTGCCACAGGGAATGACATCTGAGCCTCCTTGAAGACTTATTGGAATTGTCCAGGTGTGGATTTGGGCAGGTGGGTGGTGGAGCTGGTGACTCTAGGCAGAGGAACAGCAGGTCCCAAAGCCAGAAGACATAGGCCCAGTGCATGAAGGGGGCACAGATAAGGGCAGTAGGACTGGTGCAGCATTTGAGGAGGAAAGAGCCTGAGAAGGAGCCCAAGGAATAGGCGGGGTGGAACCATGGCAGGGAAGTGAGGCCTTGTGAGGCTTGCTGATGACTGTGGACTTGATCTGTAAGGACTGGGCTAGCTCCTGCTTATCCTTCCACCTCATGGGCAAGGTGCCAGTAGCTGTCCTGGCTCTGGAGTGCCCAGCCTCCTTCTGAGATAGAGAAGGGTAGAGTGAGCCATTCATGAGGAGCGCATCCTAGGGCAGCACCAAGTGGGGCCAGACTCAAGCTTGGGCAGTTGAGGAAACCCCCTCTCCACCGTGTGCCCTCGGGGCCCGCTGGTGTGGTGCTGCCTGGTATGAGACTGGGAGTGGGCCTCCTGGGTTGGTGCCCAGCTGCTCTGTCACTGAGCTTCTCCGCCCTTTCTTTTGTATGGTCCCCCTTGGCGGTTGTTAAGGGAGACATCCATCCATCCACTTATTAATGCACTCAGCAAGTATTTATTGCCTGCCCACTCGGTGCAGGGCACAACTCTGTAAGCTGGCATCACAGCAGAGCCAAGCCAGCACTTATGGAGCTTTTGTTGTATGGGGGGACACCGACAATAAACACGTGTAGGAAATAGCGCCAGACGTGGAAAAGAGCCCTGAAGAAAAAGAAAGCAAGGAAGGGAATAGAATGCGAGGGGGGCGTGGTGTTCGCAGACAGGGCAGTAGAGAAAGGGACTCTGAAAGGTGCATTCGAATCCAGACCTGAGCAAAGTGAAAGAGGGAACTATCTAAATATGGGGGAAATAGCTGGTGCAAAGTCCCTAAGTGGGAGCAAGTTTGGGGGTGTACGGGGAGCAGAATGGAGGTCGGGGTGACAGAGGCTGAGTAGCAGGAGGGGTTGGAGAGGTTGCAGGGCCTTATAGGAGTGTAGGGGATGCAGGAGTTTGGGGATGAAAGTTTAGAACCCTGGACCACCGAGGGGATGGCAGTTGTTCTCTGGACCTTCCTACTTCTCTTTTTAGCACGTGGCCCTCTTCGCTTCTAGATATTGCCTTTTCCAGACTTTGAGACCCACAGATATTCCCGGGAAAAATGGTCTCTTTTTCTTCTCTGTCTTTCCCATCATTATTAAAATGCACTTTGCCCCTCCTTCCAGGAGTGAAGGGACCTTATGAGTAAGTTCACAGTAAGGTGTTAATTTGACAAGTAAGTAAAGCTTAGAATATTTGATTCAGGAGTTTTGGAAGTGATAGAAAAGATAGAAAGGGAAATGCTTCGCCTAAATTTTGTTTTTAAGACCAAGAATTGCTTATTTTAGTGGTTTCGAACCACCAAAATAATTGGATTTGTCTATTTCTCCCAAAATACGTATAACATAAACTTTACCATCTCATCTCTTCTTAGGTGTACAGTTCAGTGGTATTAAGCGCATTCATGTCGCTGTGTGACTGTCACCACCATCATCTCCAGAACTCTTTCAGCTTGCAAAACTGAAGCTCCGTACCCATTAAACAATAACTCCCTGCTTAACATTTTTTTTCAGTATTTTTTCCCTGTTTGTTTTATTTTGCATATTTTTATTACCTTCTGTCGGGTTCACTAATCTTTCCTTCTGTAATGTCTAATCTGTTGTTAACCTCATTCAGAGTATTGTTTATCTCATATGAGGGCGTTCCAAAAAGCACATGGAAAGATTCATATCATCTCTTAACTTTATTTTTCCACAAACATGTTAAGTACCCTCATAAAGTTTTTATCTCTAGAAGTTTAATTTGGGTCATTTTTATACCTTCCATATCTCCACTTAATATGCCTAATCTTTCCTCTGGCTTCCCGGACACATGAAATATAGTTATAATAACTACTTTAACGTTCTTGTCCAATAATTTCATCATCTGTGTCATTTCTGGGTTTGATTTTGAGTTACTGGCTTTTCTCTCTATTTCTTTGCAAGCCTGGTAATTTTTGACTGGGTACTAAACATCGTGAATTTTACCTTTTTGGGTGCTGGATATTTTTGGATATTTTGTGTCTCTAAACTTTGTTCTGTGATGCAGTTAAATTACTTGTACAGTTTAATCCTTTCGGGTCTTGCTTTTAAGCTTTATTTGATGGAATCAGAGCAGTCTTTAGTCTACGGCTGACTTTCCATGATTGAGAAAAAACAGCAACAACAGCAAAACACCTTTTCAGAGCATTCTTGAATTATGAGGTTTCCCACTCTGGCTTCAGGGTACGAAAATATTCCTGGCCCTGTGAGCCAGAAAAGTCCCTCTACCTTTTCAGTAGTTCTTTTCCTGGCCTCACATAGTTTCTTTGTGTACGTGGTTTTATCAGTCTCAGCTGAAGATTTAAGGGGACTCAGGGACTCTGTAGATCTCCAAAGACCCCTCTCTGTGTAGTGTGCTACTGTCCAGGACTCTGCCTTGCTGTCCCCAGCTTTCCACCTTCACCTCTTCTGCTAGGCTCTGCCTGGTTCCTATTCTCTGAATAGTTCCTCCAGGCAATAAACCAGGACAGGCTTAGGTCTCAGCTTGTGTGTTTGCCATCTCTCAGGGATCACGGTTTTCCACTGATGTATGTTCAATGTCTCAAGAAATGTTATTTCTTATATTTTGTCTAGCTTTTTAATGGATCATTGGAATTGCCTGGGAATGCTTTAAAAAAATCCAAATTCCTGGAATCTGTATCGGCTAATTTGAGGCTTTCCTTCGAGTAGACCTAGATGTTACCCCATGGCTGATGTTATTTCCTTCCTAGCTGGAATGCCTGTGTTTTCAGTGAGTATTTGCATTGGAATCTCTTATTAAAGGAGTCAGTTACTTCTGCTAAGAATCTGGGTGGAAATACATTTATTTGGAGTAACTGAGTTTGCTAGAATTAGGTGGAAAGTGTCTGGAGGAGTTTGTGGGAACCAGGTGAGACTCTAGATTAAGTTGGTGTGGCTATGGTCTTAGCCAGCAACTTATGATTTTCTTTCTGTCTTATAGTGTGACTTTGTAGCTTGTCTTTCTCCAGACATCAGCTTAATGGCCAAGTGATGGGCCTGAGGCTCTACGAGGGGCCAGCCCCTGGCTCCTCACCAGCTGTGCTGTATAGGCTGAATCAGTCAGTTTGCTTCTCCAAGCTGTGGCATCATTACCTGCAGAGAGGCCTTGCACTTGCTTGGGTGTAAAGAGATTGTCAGAAAAATGTCTGACAAATACACTTGAATCTGTACTTGAAGCCACTTGTAGTCTGCATGGTTCTTAGTAAATGTATTCTATATTTGCAAGATATTTTCTTCTAGAAATCCCAGGAGTTAAGACACTTCTTGGTAAAGACACTTGGAGTACCATTGAACCCTCCAGAGAGGGTTGAGTATTAATGGGATTTTGATGATTATTTTTCTCGGTTTTGTCATGCTTCCTGTCAGCTCGCTACCTTCTCAAGGGGAGTAAAAAGTCTCTGATTGCATGGTGGGAAGGAGCCTCCTTCACTTTATTTTCTTGATATATTTATGCAGGGCAATGTTGACCCAATTGAAGTGGAAGGACACTGTGACCAATTCGTCTTTATTGAGTACCGAGCTCTATGCCAAGTATTAAGGGAGAAACAAAGACATATAAGATCTGGTTACCAGTCTGAGGGAATTTGCTTCTCCTTGTAGATGTAACACCTATGATTGTGAGACAGTTTGCATGGACAACTTGCCAACAAAGCAAAACAACATAGCCAGTAGCTTTAGATCAGCAGATGCCAAAGGAGTTCAGAACAGGAGCAGGAGAGACCCAGGTGTCAAGGGCTGGAGGAAGTGACTGATTTTCAATCATGGCCATCTTCCTGAAGATGTCAATCCCTTAATACTCAAAAAGCTCAGAGGAAGGGGGCCAGAACTAAAACCTAGCGAAGGGACAGTGCACAGGGTGAGGAGTCAGGATCAGCAGTCAGCAGAACAGAGGCCAAAGGGCAGCCAAAGCCACTGTGTCCCGTGCCAGCGAAGGCCAGAGAGCACCCCAAACAGCGTCGCGGCACAGAGTCAGACGGCAAGAGCTGGACATCTCCCACTCCTGTACCACACTTTAGACTTTCTGCTGGATATTGACACACTCAGCGTCTTTCAGTCATCACAATAGCCCTGTGAAAGCCGAGGGACACGTAAGTATTGCCATTTGTAGAGGAGGAAACGAGGGTAGGAAAGTTAAATGGCTTTTGCAGTGACATGAGAAGGGAAGGAGAGAGCGAAGACCAGAGCCCACAGGTGCTCTCTGCATGACTGTGAAGGGGATGCAGGACAGACTCCTCTGACCACGGCCCCAGCCAGGGGGAAAGAGTTGTGAGCCCCGCTCAGACCCCACAGGGATGATTTGACCCAAATCTGGGACTAGCAGCTCAGCCTAACTCAGGAAAGTGAGGGTGTGAGAGGAGGCTGGCGTGTGGCCATGCACATCTGCCTGTAAAGGGAACACTGAGGGAGGCCAAGTGCTCAGCAGCTCCTGCAAGGCAGAGCAGAGAGTGCGGCCCGAGCTCCCACTGCCTCGGGAGGGGAGCGAGAGGAAGAGGAGGGAACACAAGGGAAGTCTGCTTTTTAAACCCATTAAGGAGGAAGAGCCAGGAGCCAAGCATCCAATTAACCTGACATCTCTTGCAGCTAAAATATCTGAGGCTATAGAAGAGAATTTAATATGTGGAGGCTTGGGAGAAAAGTGACTAATAGTGGAAAACAGCCCCAGTTTATTCAAAACATAGGTCAGGCCCAACAAATCCACTAGATTCCCTCTATGTGGTTACAGACCCAGCAGACAGGGACGCCGTGTGGGTGCGATGCCGTTTTGATTTGGAGCAGGCATTGCTGTTGTGGCGCAAAGAGACAGCCAGGGGCTGATGAGAAGCCCCAGGACACCGAGCACAGCCGCCGAAGGCTGCCTTCCAGTGAAGCCACATGGTGACCCTGGTAGTGGCTGCAGGTCAAGGACTGGCCCAAGGTCACAAAGCATGAAGAGGGCAGAGCTCACCCTAATCCCAGCTCTTTTGCTGTAGGAGCCAAGGTGCTTTCTGTCACCTTCGGCTGCCTCTCTTCCAGGTGTGCTTGGCCCAGCTCTGACATCTGGGCATCTCAGCAGCACCAGGCTAGCATCTGAGGGCTGTGTCAGAGCCCAGGGAGTGAGGGAGGGATGGAGAAGATGGGTGGTTGTCCTCAGCACTGCCAGGAGCAGGGTTCCTAGGCATCACCTAGGGAGCTTGTTTTTTTGTTTTGTTTTTTGGGTTTTTTAAAATGAATTTGTATCTACTTTGCTGAAATTCTGCTTTTATTATTATTATTATTATTATTGACAGCTGGCAGGTATGAGAT
Source organism: Galeopterus variegatus (assembly GCF_000696425.1). Taxonomy (NCBI): domain Eukaryota; kingdom Metazoa; phylum Chordata; class Mammalia; order Dermoptera; family Cynocephalidae; genus Galeopterus; species Galeopterus variegatus. Next base: position 76,420 of record NW_007726856.1, read on the forward strand.
TCTGAACCCTTGACCTTGGTATTACAAAGCCACACTCTAACCAACTGAGCCAACCAGCCAGCCCCCAGAGAGCTTGTCGAACATGCGAACTGTCGGGTCTTACCCCCACAGGTTCTGATTCCTATAGTCTGGTGGGCCTGTGATTCACCCCACGATGGCTTATATGGATTATAAAACAAAAATATTGTTCCATATTGGAGCCCAGATTGTTTCCCTGAGAACATTAATTTCAAGAGATGGCTATAGATCTCTCAGAAAGAAAGGATGCCGCAGCCAGAAATTTGGTAGCATTAGACACCCTAATTCCCTCTTAGAAATTCACAATTTATTTTAGCACATTCAAGGTTTAAAAGTATTGCAATTAAGAAATCTCTGCCCAGACCTGCTTGACCATGGAACCTTTTCTAGAAGTACCTATTCTGTGCAATAGAGTGTGGAAAAATGTAACTGTAGGCCTATGGTTCTCAGACTTTATGGTGCTGGGCCCACCCCAGAGTTTCTGATTCAGTGGTTTCCGGTAAGGCCAAAGAATTTGCATTGCAAGCCCCCAGTGATGTCAATGATGGTGGTCCACTCTCTGAGAATCACTGCCCTAAACTCCTTTGTAAGCCCTGGCCCAGCTGAGGGTCCCGCTAGGCCTCCTTGGCAGTGCCTCCAGTGCAGCTCCCCAAGGAGAGTGGGAAGGTGGGGACCGAGAGGGGTGGGTGGCAGGACCCAAGAGAAGGGGCCTCCAGGAAGCACAGCTTGGAGGGGATTGGCTCCAGGGCAACATCACAGTGTGTGAGGATGGGCTCTGCTGAGATCCCATAGTTATGGCCAAGACACTGTAAAGCAGGGAGGTCACAACAGGTGACAGCAGCTGACACTCTGTGGTGGGCACCAGTGGCTGGACTTGCCCCCTACATTTAGGGCTGGAAAAGGAGCTCTAGAGGGTGTCAGTGCTTAAGAAGTCTGTTCTTGTGGAGGGCGTGAAGATGACTGCTGGTGAATGAACCAGGGCAACCAGAGCCTTAGAAGATGGGACCAGCAGTGCCCAGACTCCCCCCACCCCCCCGGTTCTTGGGCTCTGGCTCAGTGAGAAGCAGTGAGCTGGACCACCTGCTCCCGCACAGCCCTTCCCTCTGGGGAGAGATGTCAAGATTGCTTTGCTGGAACCCATCCTTCAGCCGTGATGATGGGAAACACAGCTGCAGGAGAGGGGTGAGCATGAAACAAGGGCGTGCACGGTTAAAGGCAGACATGAAAGCGACATATCTGTGGTGTGGTCTTAGGCGACAGGAGCGGTCCCAACACTCGCCGAAGCCCTTGCTTGCCTTGCTGCTGCCTGGCACTCCACCTTTAGAGATGATCCCTATCTAAAGGCAGACAGACGTTGCTGCAAAAGCTACCTCTTTATGTGGTGGTCAGCTGCCCGGCCACAGTGTATATCGCAGCCTTGTGAGTAAACACAGCGTGAAGAAGGCTGCCCCAAGAAGAAGGGCGTGACAAGTGTCTAGGGTGACGCTGGGTGAGGGCTGGGTATGAAGATGGGCGGGGGGAGAAGGTGAAGGTGGCAGAAGAAAGAGGCAGTGAGGCCTGGGCTGGAAGCGTCCCCCCACTCCCCTTCAGTGTCCCCGCCTGCTGCGTCCTCTTTCTTCTCTCTGTGGGACCTCCAGGCCAAGCAGGCTGCTGCCGAGGACAGAGGACTCAGGTTAGAAAAAGCTCTCTTGACAGTTGGAAAACAGAGCAGGATCTGGATCCGCTAGTGGAGCCTCTTGTTCTCAGGAAAATCGTTTTAAAGCTTGGGCTGGTGCCAGCAGGAGCCATTTATAGCACGAAGGGCTTGGGTTGGCTTCAGCTGCCTGGTGCAGAAAGCGCTGGCTTCTCTCTGCCCTCTGCTGCCTGCCCTCCCACTTCCTATGTCCGTCACCTCCACTGTCCTCCCTCAAAGCCGCTTTCTCCTCTCCCCACCACCCCTTTCTTATGTTCTTGCAGGTTCCAGTTCTAGATCCACCTCTGGCTTCTTGTGCGAGCCTAGACAAATTCCTTTCCTTATGTGGGCCTCAGTTTTCCCATCTGCAACCTGGACCTACTGCCTGCTCCCTTTTAAGCCCAGTTTTGGAGAAGGGCCTGCCTGCGCCTCCCTGCCCTGCAGTGCTTTCCTCTTCTGAGTCCTCGCCTGCTGGCCCTCTTTCTGCCCCAGAGGCTGGGCTTCGTGCCCGCTGGCTTTGCCACCCGCTACTGAGCAGGGGCCTGGCTGGCGACAGTAGCTCAGTTAAGCGTGGTTGGACTGAACGGAGCTGACGTGGCATCAACACTAAGAGCACAGGCTTTGGCATTAGAGAGAGATTGGTTTACACCCTGGCTGTGTTACTTGCTAACTCTGAGCTGTGGAAATGACTGAACTTTTCTGAGCTTTGGTTTCCCTGTCTGTAAATTTCAGCACCTCACTGAGTTATCATGGGGATTCCATGAGATGTTATTTGTGTGCCCACGGTCAATGTCAGAAGCCTCTTCATCCTCCCCTTATCCACTCCCACTTTCAGGTGGAGGTGGGGTAGGTCGAAATGCTCTCCTGAGTCCCCGCCTGCCTGTGGAAGTCCTACCATCCCTCAAGGACCAGCTCAAATGCTCCTCCTTCAGGGAGCTGTCTTCCTCTCCGTCTCTAGCTCTGGTGCTTGTACAACCCTTTATCTTATTTCAGCATTTAGTGGGGCCTGGGCCTGTTCACCCCAGCGGAATGGGTAGACCAAAAAAGATCACAGTTTATTTACTGGGGAGAAAAACTGTGCTGAAGATGTCCCAGAAAAGGCCAGCCTGGAGGCAGCACACAATGTCTCAAGAGTCCTGATCAGCAGTTCACATGAAGAGTAGAAGACAAAGTCCCAAATCCTCACAGTGGAAGGTGATTCACAGCAGATCAGGCCTCCAGCAAATAGCAGTGCCAGAGCTTGGGCCCTTGGTAAGACAAGGGAAAGAGTAAGGTGGGACCCTTTCTATGCACTGGGGCCCCTTGCCCTCAGGCAGGACAAGGCTGGCGGCCTCTGCACAGAAACAGTTACCAGAACCGAGCATCAGGGAAGAACAGGCAGGACTAGAACCCCAGGGTGATGTGGCACAATCCCACACTGTAGGCGGGGGAGGCTGAAACGTCCCGTGGGAAGGGACTTGGGCACAGGGAGAAAATCAAAGCTGCGATGGCTGCAGCTTTGGGGAGACCAAGGCACTGAGGTTGGCCTCAGTCTGGCCCCAGAGAGTCCCAGCCCTTTCGCCGACTCTCAGCCAATATATACACAAGATTGTTTGAGTCTGAAGGCCGCCTTCACCCAGAGCCTCTGGTTTCCCAGAGTAGCCTAGGGAGGAGCCAGACCTTCTGAATTTACAGGTGAGACCACTGTCATCCCCAAACACCTGTCTCCTGTGTTCCTCAAGTCTTTCCAGGACCATGGGTGGGCAGGTAGACGAGCCAAAGGCCATGTTTTCAGAGCCTTTCTCAAGGGCCTTTAATTGTGGCTGAACCATCTTCTATAGCTCCAGAGGGCTATTCCTAGACGGGTTCCTATTTGCCTATATGGAAACCTACAAGGTTGCTATACATCTCTTGCTTCTTCCACAGGACCTGCACAGTGTCTAGCTGTCATAGATGGTCAGTGGGCATTTGCGGAGTTAAAAGCAACACCCCCATAGTGGAATGCCCAGGGATCACGGGCTACTGTCACTTCCCACCCCCCATCCCCTTGTCAGCCTCCAGACAGTGGACCAGGGACTGGGCCGTGTTCACCTCTTTGTCTCATGACCTGTGGCTATTGAAGTGAATGGCTGCAAATCCATTCATCCCTTTGCCTCATGAGTGCACCGTAAGGCACGTGCTTGACACTTTGTGAGTTGATTGCTGGGGAGAGTCTCAGGGAGCCCCATGGAAAAGGGACCTTGGAATCAGAGTTGAATGACAGCTAAGGGGTGCTGGAGGCCCCTGTGACTTTGACTGTGTGCAGTGCCAGAATCAGTTAGGACCTTTTCTCTCCTTATTATATTCAAATAGTTTCAGCATTGGGGTCAGCTTAGTGAACAGGGTTTTCTCCAGCACTAGAAGTGACTCTGCACAGCTTCCTGAGCAGTGTCCTTCTGGATACATGAGGCTGGATGGAGGTTGACTTTGGTTTGGAGCTCTTCTGTGGACATTGGAGTGCAAGGCTTGGGTCACACGTGCTCAGAGGAGGGGCAGTCACAGAACTGAAGGCTTGAGAACTGTCCTCTCCCCTTCATTGTTGGTCTTCCTGTCCCCAAGCCTCTCTCCCTCAGTCCCCTAGTGCCTCCAAGGTCCTCAGAGGAGAATGACTTTGGCTTCTCTCCCAGACCCACCTAACTCCCCTCTGTGCCTTACCTTGGGGCCTCTCCCACCCAAGCTTTCAGCACCCTTCCCCCCACAGATAGGTTCCCAACCAGAGTACCAGCCTCAGCTTCTTCCCAGATGTCCAGGATTACATTTCCTTTTCTTTTTCAATATTATTATTTTTTGCTATTTATAAAAATAGTACATGTTAATGGCATAAATTTTAGAAACTATAAATAAGCACAAGAAAGAAAAGAATTAACTGCTCACAATCCAACACCTTGTAGCAATCACCAACAATTCTGTTGCCTTCTCTGAGACTCCCCTCTTCACATGGGCATGAATAGGTTGTAATTTTTAAATGTGCATACACTGTCTGTTCTCCTCCCACTTGTCCTCCTCAGCCAACCATTCATCATGACCATATTTTTTGTGTTATCAAACACTCACTCTTCCTGTGATATTTCTAGTGGCTGTACAGCATTTTGTGGTCTAGACACACCGTAGTTTATTTCATGGGCTTTGTTTTGTGAAGCATCTGAGTTGACTCCTATTTTTTACCAAATGAATGGAGCTGTCATGAAATTCTTACAGGTACATATTTATGATTATTCAGGACTTTACTTATGATAAATTTCAAAAAAAAATGTAAATACAGGATTAAAATATTTGTGCTTTTTAACACTTTGAATGTGTTTTACAAAATTGCCTTCCAAAAAGTCTCGACCTACTGACATTACCACTAGAAGCATATGAAAGTACATTGATTTGCCATTTGTATTTATTCTCATGTGGATAAACTATAAGATACTTTGATGTTAAATTGGAGGTGTTCATTTTTTTCTTATTGATTTTTAAGATCTCTCTCCATATTAAGGGTATTAAACTTTGTCTGCCATATATGTTAGAATGTATTTCTCGGTTTATCATTTGCCTTTCAATTTTTTAAATGACATGTATTGGCTGGAACTTCATTAATGTTTGCTTGCTAGACATCTTTTCTTACATGACTCAATGACATTTCAAACCCTACATATCCAAATGGTAATCTATTATCCCCCGTCCCTTCTACCTGCTCTTCCTGCTGACTTGCTTATTTCTGTTAATGTCACCACAATTTTCCTAGTCACTCAGGCTTGAAATGTTGAAGTCATCTTTGATTCCAACTTCTCTCTCTTCCCCTGCATTCCGTCAGTTGCCATCTCCTATAGATTCTATTTCTGCAATTTCTCTGGCAGGCAGCTCCTCCAGCACCCCAGGAGTTCAGGTTCTCACTATTTCTTGGCTGGACTTTGAAAAAGCCTAGGTTCATACCTTGCTTCTCCAATCCTGTCCCTCCACTCCTTTCTCCCCCGTGCCCCCTCTTGTACATGCTCCCACATTCATCTTTCTAAAGCAGAGCTCAAACACAGAACTCCCTGGTTACAGGCCAGCAACAGCTCTCCATTGTCCTTGTCTTTGTATTTAATTATAGCCCTTTAGCCTGGCCATAATTTCCTTTAACTGAATCTCCCACTATCTCAGCCAAGCTGCTCCCAGGCAAGCTCACTGCTTTCCCACCCCTTACCTTTTTGCTCAAGCCTCCAGAATTCCCTAGAATTCTCTCCCACCATGTTCACCTACCAAAATCCATTCAGAAAGCTCCTCTCTTACCCCCTCAGCTCTCCCCGGGCTTCCTGACTCTAAAGTGAAGTGGGTTCTCTCTCCTCTGTGCCCCCAGAACAATTCACTCTAATAGCTCTTGTAGATCAAACCTTATTCCAGCATCTGGTGGAGACGACGATGGTCTTAGAGTCTAGGAAGCACAGTCTCTGGAGGGCACGGGTCCCACACGTCTCCACTTCTTCCACAGGACCTGCACAGTGTCTAGCTGTCATAGATGTTCAGCGGGCATTCGTGGAGTTAAAAGCAACACCCCCATAGTGGAATGCCCAGGGATCACGGGCTACTGTCACTTTCCACCCCCCATCCCCAGCCTCCTGGGAGAGGGGATGCCTGTCAGCCTCCAGACAGAGGGCAAGGCCCCTCTGCAGGAGGCTGAGCTGGGCTGGCAGCCCTCAGGACCAGGGACTGGGCCGTGTTCACCTCTTTGTCCCATGACCTGTGGCTATTGAAGTGAATGGCTGCAAATCCATTCATCCCTTTGCCTCATGAGTGCACTGTATGGCACGTGGTTGACACTTTGTGAGTTGGCTGCTGGGGAGAGTCTCAGGGAGCCCTATGGAAAAGGGACCTTGGAATCAGAGTTGAATGACAGCTAAGGGGTGCTGGAGGCCCCTGTGACTTTGACTGTGTGCAGTGCCAGAATCAGCTAGGACTTTTTCTCTCCTTAATATATTTAAATAGAGTCAATATTGGGGTCAGCTTCATGCACAGAGCATTTTCAGCTTTAGAGGTGACTCTGTAGCCTGCACAGGAGTGAGCAATTGACACAGTCTATTTTTATCCTCCTGGAGACCGTGACCAACATCCCAAGCTGAGGGTGGGCGCACCTGCTGCATTCTAATGAGGCAGCCCCAGTTGCCTCTGCCAGCCAGCCCGGGATCTCGCCGGGCTGAAATTTAATGTTGCTAAACTGGGAAGTCTGCTTATTTCCCAGAGGTGGTAGCCTAGATACACCAAGAAAATGGGACCGTCACACTCCCAAGGCTCACTCCCCTCCAGCCATGGATGCAGGGCAGGCTCAGGCTGTGCCCACAGCATGATGGGGGAATGAAATCACTTGGATTTCTTGTTCTTGCTCTGTCCTAGGAGTCCTGTTCTTGCTGGAAAGACGATAGTAAGTCTGACCTGACCCAGCTCACGGATAAGGAAATAGAGACAGAATAGGGACATGATTTATGTAATCTGAATAATGCTAATGCTAATGATAAGGGACTTACTGTGTGCCAGACAATGTTCTAAAGTCTTTGCATGTAATAAATCATCCAAACTTCTTGACAATTCTCCCAGGCAGGTTTTATTGTGGAGGAAACTGAGGCACAGAGATGACAAATGACTTCCCCAGGTCACACAGCCAGCAAGCAGCACAGCTGGGTTTCAGAGCCATGCAGTGTGGCCCAGGACTTGTATTGTCAACAACTATACCATCTGCCTGTCACTGTCTGTTTCCCATTTTGGTAGAGCCAGGATAGGATCCAGGAGCCCTTATTTCCAGTCCCAGAGGATCAGCTACTGCCCCGCTTTGAGGTCTTTTCTGTGCCCTGCACATCTGATCTCTTCTTCTGGCTCAATTTTGCTTCTGCTGTGACATTTGAACTTCCCGGCTCCAGGAGCTCTTCTCTCCTGCCGTAGCCTGTGGAGGATCAGGGGGCAGAGCTGGGCCGAACATCAGGGTCGGGGAGCCCAGAAAGAGCAACCCTTGGTAGTATCGAGACAGGACGTTGACCATCGGTGCGGGTGTTCACAGTGCTGGAGTTCAGGGTAAACCTGAGAATCAGAAACCAGGGGGCGTGGCAACAGGTGTGAGACACCAGAACCTGAGACACCTGCATTTGGGGCCGAGTGCTATTTTAGCATGGTCTTACCTGTCAGGTGGAGAGAAGCCTGTGGGCTCGATCTCCTTAAGGTTGCAGGTGGGACTTATTTTCATGCCTAGCCCTCTCTTAAACACTTTAAAAATACTAACTTGTCTAATTTTCAGGAAAACTCTAAGAGGTAGAGACCATTTTATTCCCATTTTAGAGATGTGGAAACAGAGACCCGGAGAAGTTAATAACTTTGTCCAGGGTTGCATAGCTAGTGAGTGGCAGAGCTGGGATTCCAGACTTAGCAAGGGGGCTCCGGAATCTGCGCTGCAGCCGCCCAGCAGCACTAAACTGTGCTGTGCATCTTTCCCTCCAGCAGGCATTTCCTATTTTGCCTCTAAAGGAAGACATTGATTTCCCCATTTGAAAGATGTGGAAACGGAGGCCTGGATCAGCTCAGGTCACCCAACTGTAAGAGCTGGACCTGGGTTCAATATGGGTCCATCTGGCTGCTTGGTGGCCTGATGCCTCCCCCCGCAATTCACAGCCATCATCACTCAGGAAGGGCTGCGGCCGGGCTGGGGGTGGGGAAATGGAGAGGAGTGACACCCCGGAGGGCAGGACCTGGCTGCCACTGTCAACACTGGGCGCCCTTCTCTTCCCCGCAGGTGAGCGGCCCCCCCTCCCAGCCCCCGCAGCCCGCGGTCCCACCCAAGCCTGTGCAATGCGTCCACCACGTGTCCACTCAACCCAGCTGCCCGGGGCGGGGCAAGATGTCCAAGCTGCTGAACCCAGAGGAGATGACCTCCAGAGATTATTACTTCGACTCCTACGCCCACTTTGGGATCCACGAGGTAAAACATCCGGAGCAGGGCGAGGGGAGAAGCTCGGGCCTGCTGGTTTGTCGTTGCTTTCAGAGGCAGCACAGTGTGTTTAACTCTCTTCCATCATGAAGTCAGATCTCCCAGTGCCCCCAGGGCCCCTGAGCCTTTCTCCACCCCCTGGGCCCCTCTGGGAGGGTTCAGGCCAGGCCTGGAGCAGGTGAGCGGGTGAAAGGGTCTGTCTGTGTATTCCACAGGAGAGAGAGAGAGCGTGCGTGAGCGAACAAGGGGTGCTTAGCGTGTATTTCTTTTACATTCCAGCAGCTGTGCTTCTCCTCGGCCATAGACCCAGGTCATCAGTGGGGATTGGATGGCCTTGGTCCTTGCACTAGGAGCTCAAATGCTTGCAGCCAGAGTCCTGAGTCTGAAAGGGCCTTCCACAGGTCATGATGTTCATTCTTTAGACCATGAGCACTGCCAGGGGAAGAGATGCAGGAAGCTTCCCTGGTAACTTGGCCCAGATCTGGCACCAGATCAATTATCTGGAAATTCTTATGTCTAAATGCCTGTGTTACACCATAGCTGGGAAGACTTATGTTAGCTATGGAATAGAACCAGAGTCTCCTAATGAGAGGCTTCCTGGCTATAATAGGGGCATAATTGTGCCCCCTCTTCATGCCCCCTCCTTCATTATAATCTTTAGCACTCTCTGAAGCCACCCCAAACAAACAACTAGCATTTACAAGTGCTTACTAAGTGCCAGGCACAGTCCTAAGCGCATCGTATGTATCATTTTATTTAGTCCTTATAAGAACTCTATGAAGAAAATATTTTCATGATCCCTCACAGTACGAAGAAAATATTGAAAAAGGAACAAGTGTTTGCTTGCTATGCAAATACATTTTCAAAACAAGCCTCAAGCTCCCCTTCTAATTAGATGCTGCTGTAACTCTTCACGAATTGAAATGGTGATACCGCCATTGCCAGAGTGCATTTAATAATAATAATAATAGCCAGCATATATACAAATATACACTCACACACACACACACACACTACATGCTGGGTGTTGTTTCAAACATTTTATATAATTGGCCCATTTATTCCTCAGGTGTGCCCTGTGAGGTTGGTGGTACTGTTTGTCCTCATGTTGCAGGTGATCTAGTACCTCAAGAATCAGATCAACCCTCATGTCCTCTAGCTGTTTCCTTTGTGCAAGGCCACGCAAAGCGGGAGGGATACTAGGACCTTTGTTCAGTTCTGAGGGTCCTGAGGCTGTTGGGGGATCAGATGCCATCTGAAGGCAGAGAGGTGGACTGTTGCATCCTCCTTGAGCCTGTTCCCATTATGGTGGGAGCTGGGGATGGTCCAAAGAGCCCTGTCCTTGACCTGTGAGAGGCTCTGGAGGCAGAAGGGACACAGAGAGCTCCCTATCCTCAAGACTCTGTCACTAATTAAAGGGCATATCCCCCATGTGACAAGTTCTAATGGGCCTGTGACTCTGGGTACTCATTTTAGGTGGATTCCTAGGAAGAGAGAACAGTTCCGGGGACCCCAAAATGCCTCCCCTTGGACCTGTCTGAAATTCCCATCAGAAACCAATCAACCATGATGTGCATCTCAAGCCTAGACTTCCCCACAGATCCTCCCTGACTGGCTTCTCGGACACCTCCCTTTGAATTGCCAAGTTCTTGCTGAGCCACAGCTCTGGCACTTAGAATGTGCTCTCCTGTGCTTTTATTGATGTCTATAATTCCTTCAGGACTTGGCGTCCTCATAACCTAGGGCTTAGCACATTGTCTGATTTGCAAAGTTTTGTTGACGTGGCTGCTAATCTAGTCACTTAGGTGATGGCCTGGTCAGCAACCATGATCTAGTGCCCAGAAAGGTATGATTTCCACTTGGGAGAGGACATCAAGGGACACCAGATAAATACTGGGCCAGGTTCCCTCAATTTTGTGCACTGATAGAAAAAGTCAAACTTGCACATGAGCATATACAAACATAGTGCAGACTGAGAAGGGACTTAAAGGATCTTCACGTCGTTGGTAACATTTCTTCAAGAAGAGTTTAGCAGCCTTCTCATCAGGAAGTACTTCTGCACACTAGCTTAAATCCCTGCTGCTGCTGCTACCGGCCACCTCTAGACCCTGGCTTCTAGGGAAATGCATAGGGTCTTTAACAGAGGGCAGCCAGATCACCTTCCTTCACCCCTGAGGTTTTCCTCCGCCCTGTTTTTGGTCTCCAAGATCATCTGGTAGGAAAGGAGGTGGGGGCGTGTGGATAGAATCTAAGTATTATTCTTTGCAGAGAGAAGGCTGCTCACTTCTTGTTATTGAGATCGAGGGATCGCTGCTCCATGCCAGACGGCTCGCGGGGGCCCCTTTGCCTCCGTGGCCTGGGCAGGGCCCACATCTCACCATCTGGAGCCGCGCTGGCCATTTGGTGGTCTTCTCCCATCTATAACAAGATTCCTCTCCCATCTATAACAAGATGCTCAAATGGGCTGGCAGCGGTGCTGCCAGTTTGCTGATTAACAGTGATCAGTCGTGTTGAGGACACACAGTGCGCAGGGATTGGGTTTGATTAGTCTGCAAATGCAAAGGAGAATGCATTTACTGAAATGCCGAGTGGGGGAGGGGCTGTGGGGCTTGGGGACACAGCAGGAAGCAAGTTGGGACACCTCTTTTCTTCCCATCCCAGCTCCATCCCAGACCTTGGTCTCCCCAGGAGAACGGAATCCTGAGCAGGGGCTGAAGGGATGGTCGTGCTTCCTGAGGCCACCACCCAGGTGGAGGGGGCAGGCTCCATGGCCTCCCAGACCCCAGCTCTGCATTCCTAGCGTCCCTGACAGCAGGCACTGGCCTGTCACCTCAGCCTCCAGAAGAATCCCTGCCAGCGTGGCTGTGCTCCCAGCCCCTGAGCCCTGGGCGCCAGTCGCACTCCCAGCCAGCTCCCTTCTTTTGACAATCTTGCTGCAGGTCTTTTTGAAAGAGTCTCCTCTTTGGGGCCTCATTACCCAGCAATTAGTCAATGTGCTGTCATGTGTTTAATAGGCAGGAAAGCGGGGAGACAAAAGCCATCCATAGCTAGGGGCTGGGAGTTGTCTTCAACCAAGACTGGCATGTTCTTGTGTGAAATGTCTTGGGACCTCTCTGGGCTATTCTCCCGGGATAATTAAAGAATGGGGAGAGAGAGCTGTTGCTTTTGGCAGGCCAAGTAGGGAAAGCCGTGCTAAGTCACAATTTCTGCTCTCCCAGATCTTGTATCTTTGGACTTAACCCCTGGGGTCTGGAGCCTTAAGGGAAGGAGGCAACGGCCAAAGAAGAGGCAGCAGGCAATGAATTGAAGAGGAGACAGTTTGGGAGCTCCCCATTAGCAAAACAAGATCTCCAGAGGTACTCTGTCAATCCGACTCCATGCAGAAAAGGCAGTTAGGGCTTTTAATTGTGGTTATGATTGAGAGATTTCTGAAAACCATTATCTCTTTTCCCTGGTTCGCTGCTCACCCTCAACCATTTCCCTGTATGGGTGAAGAAAGGGGCTGTAGTTGTCGCAAAGAGCTAGACCTAATGATTCTGTAAAACCTACTAAGTTTACTTAATCATCACAACAACCCTACAAAGTAGGTGCTATTATTACCCCATTTTCCGGATGAGGAAACTGAGGCACAGAAGGCTAAATGACGGTCTTGGTCAGAGAGCTCAAAATCAGTGGAGATACGATTTGAATGCAGGAACACTGGCTCCAGAATCTGTGCGATTAGCCACCATACTGAACTGTCTCCCTGCTTACTGAGCATCTACCATGCCCCGGGCCTGGTTCTGGGGACACCATCTTGCAGTCTGTGGTGCTTGGTCCCAGAGATCTCCTGGAGGGAGAGGCTTAGGCTCATCTTCAAAGTATTTAAAGCCAGAAGTGAACTCAATCTAACCAAACCTCCACCTTATTCCACCTCTACTAAGAGCAAAGATCTGAGCCCTCGGCAGTATAGGAAGTCCAGCTTCAAGGCTCTGCCTCCTTCCTACTTTCATATCTCACCAGCATGCCCCTATGACCCAGCCCAGCTGCAAAAATGAGAGAAAGGGGATTCTGGGAAACGCAATTCCACCTGGCCAGGGAAACACATCACAAAGCCATCACCACAGGTTCACACAGACCTCCAGAGACATGCAGCAAAACCTACAGAACTAAAGGGAGAAAAAGAAAAACCCCCAATTATCGTTAAATACTTTCAACACTTCTTTCTTGGTAACTAATAAAACAAATTCACAAAAAGCCAGTAAGGATGTAAAACATTTGAAAAACACAATCAAAGAATCTGAGCTAGTTGACATTTACAGAACATTGCATCCCCGAACTACAGAAGACACATTCTTTTCAAGTGCATGTGGAAACATCCACCAAGATAGATCACACGCTGGATCATAAAACAAATCCGAATAAACTTCAAAGGATTGAAATTGTGCAGAATATTTTTTAATTATAATGAATTAAATTAGAAGCACAAAACAATAAAATTTTCATAAAATCTCTAAGTAACTGGAAATTAAACATCATTCTTCTGGATAATCCATGGGTCAGAGAAAAAAATCACAAGAGGAATTAGAAAATATTCCAAACTAAATGATAGTGAAAAACGCAGCATGTTAAAATTTGTGGGATGCAGTTAAAGCAATATTTAGAGGGAAATTTATAGCTTTAACTGCTTATATGAGGAAAAAAGAAAGGTATAACATTAACAATCAAAGCTTCCACCTCATGAAGATAGAGAAAGAAGAACAGAAAAACTGAAATAAATTGAAGAAAGGAGATCATGAAGATGAGAGCTGAAGTCAATGAAATAGAAATCAAACAATAGAGAAAACCGGCAAAGCTAAAAGTTGGCTTTTGAAAAGGCTAATTGAGTTGATAACACCCAGCTAGACCCATCAAGAAAAAACAGAGAAAGCATAAATTATGATACCATACATGGAGGCACGGACATCATTACAGGTGGTTCAGACATTCAACAGGTAATGAGAGTCTGTTATGACAATGTTACGCCAACAAATTTGACATCTTAGATGAAATGGATCAATTCCTTGGAAAAATACCTTGTCAAAACTGACATAAAATGTGTAGAAAACTAAAATAGCCCTCTATCAATTAAATAAGTTGAATTCATAGTTAAAAACCTCCCCATAAAAAGAGCTCCAGGCCCATATGGTTTTACTGGTGAAGTACGCCAAACATTTAGAGAAGAAAAATATCAATCTTACAGACCTCTGCAGAAAATATATGAAGAGAGAACACTTCCTAACCTATGTGATGAGCCCAGCCTAACTTTGATTATCAGAGAAGGTAAGAGGAAATTACAGATCAACATCCCTCAGAAATAAAGATGCAATATCTGCAACAACATATTAGTAAATAAAACCAAGCAATATTTTAAAATGATACTACATTATGACAAATTGTTGGTTCAAATCTGAAACCAATCTATGGGAGTCCAACACATTCACAGAATAAAGGAGAAAAGTCATATACCATCTCAATAAATGTAGAAAAAGTATGTGACAAAATTAAATATCAATTCATGATAAAAACTTTTTGCAAGTTAAAAATGGAAGGGAACTTCTTCAGTCTGGCAAAAGACATTTATAGAAAGCCTGTAGCTAAAATTATACTTAATCGTGACATGTCATATGTTATTAGAACGAAGGAAGGATGTCTGTCCTCAACTCTAGTCAACATTTTATTGGCAGTCTTTGCCAATGCAATAAAGCAAGAGAAAAGAACAAAAGGTAAAAGGCATAAAGATAGGATGAAAGAAGCAAAATTGTCTTTATTCACAAGTGGCAAGATATTGTATGTAGAAAAATAAAGAAACCTAAAACAAGAAAACCTATTAGAAGTAATATGTGCAGTGAGCAAAGCTGCAAGATACAAGGTTAATACATATATCAACACATTGGGAAATGAGATTTTTAAAATGCCACATACAGTACCTGAAAATAAAATAGTTAAGGATAAATTTAATGAAAAAAATGCAAGACCTCTGTACTGAAATCTATAAGACATTCCAGAGAAAAATTAAAGAAGACCTAAATAAATGGAGAGCTATATCGTGTTCTTGGATTGTAAAACTCAATATTGCTGAGATGTCAATTCTTCGCAAATTGATCTATAGATTCAATGCAATTCCATCCAACTCCAGGAAGCTATTCTGTATGAATTAACCAGCTGATTCTAAAATTTACATGGGAATACAATGGACTTAGAAAAAACAAAATAATCTCGTTAAAAAAGACCTAAATTGGAAGACTCACTACTTCATTTCAAAGTTAATATAAAGCTACAGTAATCAAGCCAGCATTGAATTAGTACATCAATGGAACAGATCAGACAGGCCACACACATGTACAGTGAATTGATTTTTGACAAAGGTGGCAAGGTAATTCAGTGGGGGAGATGATAGTCTATTCAGCAAATGGTGCTTGAACCATTCATTTGTATGGAAGAAAATGAGCTCACACCCTTAACTTATAGCACACACTAAAAATTAATTTGACATTAATTATAGGACTAGAACTAAACACTACAACTATAAAACTTCTGGAAGAAAACACAGGAGAATATCTTTGTGACCTAGGGGTTGATAAAGATTAGACAGGACACAAAAAGCACTAACCATAAATGGAAAAGAAAATCCTGAAAAACTGATCTTTATCAAAATTAAAAACTGCTTCTCAAAAGACAACTTAAAAAAAAAAACAATCCACAGATGGAGAGAAGATATTCCATATCTATATATATGGACAAAAGGCTTGCTTCCAGAATTTATAAACTCCTACAATTCAGAAAGACAAGGCAAACAGTTCAAGAAAAAAAATAGGCAAAGGACTTGAACAAACACTTCACAGAAAAAGGGTATATATGAATGACGAATAAGCAGATGAAAAAATTATCTACTTCACTAATCACCAGGGAAATACAATTAAAACAACACTGAGATGTCAGTTCCTATCCGCTAGAATGGCTAAAATTAAAAAGACTGATATAATAGTAAGTTGCCGGATGTGAAGCAACTTGAACTTTCGTACATTGCTGGTGGGAGTATAAAATAATACCAGTATTTTGGGAAACTCTTTTGCAATTTCTTATGAAGTTGAACTTGGACCTACCCAGCAAACTCACTTTTAGATATTTACCCAAGGGAAATGAAAACATATATTCTCAAAAATACTGATACAGGAATGTTTGTAGCACCTTTATTCATAATAACAAAAAATTGGAAACAATCCAAATATCCATGAAGCAAATGGATAAATATATTGTGGCGTGTTCATACAATGGAATGCTATTCAGCAACCACCACCCCAAAGAACAAACCTTGGATACGTGCAATAACACGAATGAATCTCAAAACTTTATGTTGCACGAAAGCCAGACACAAATATGGACATCCGGTATGATTAAATTTACATAAAGTTCTAGAACAAGCGGAAGGAAGCTTTGGTGATAGAAATCAGATTATTCATCATCTGGGTGGGGCTGAAGATTGACTACAAAGGGGCATGAAAGGCTTTGTGGGGTGATGGAAATGTTCCATATACTGGTTATGGTGGTGGTGACACAGCTGTACATTTGTTAAAACTTTTATACTGAACCATACACATAAAATCTGTACTTTTTCTTGTATGCAAATTATACTTCAATAAAATTGATTTCTAAAAAAAAAAAAAAAAAAAAAAAACCCCCAAA